>NW_015090969.1:574664-577548 GCF_001431845.1 Calidris pugnax | reverse complement strand
AAAAAAAAAAAAAAATCTATGCTAAAAAGTGAAAAAAATACAACTGTACTGTGGAAAAACAACATTAGTGCTGAGATAATATATAAAGGCAATTACATTATTATTTTAGGCAACTGTAAATTTCTGGATCCAATATATTTTTGTTACAAACTTACTAAATGGCATTTATAAAATAATAATGATACTGAAATATAAATGAATCATGTAAAGTGTGTCATTCCAGGGAGCCAATGAAGCTGGTCACTGACAAATAATATTATTCAGTGCTTTGCTTAAAAGAGGACTGTCATTCTAGGAAAAACTTTTTAATGTACGTCTTTTGCCTTGTTTGCTGATTAAAAAAAAAAAAAAAAAAAAAGAAAGAGGTTTAAATAAGGGCTTGCTCTTTTCTAGCACATCTTTCTCTCCGTATGAGCCTGAATGAGCACTAGCAGAATTAGCTACCTAATTTTGTAGAACACTAAACACTTTTGATCATTTGTGGTGCTCAGCATGCCACGGGATGGGGCTGCTTTACCTTATCACGGAGTCAGAAAGCACCAGCATGTTCTTCTTATGAATAATACAGACAGGAGCAAATGCCACAGCAGATAAATGACTTCTGAGTTTATATTTACTCTCTATTTAATACAAAAGTCCTCATCAGTCGTTCTCTATTGCTCACAACTATGGGCAAGTAACAATAAGAAGCTAGGCAGGCACCAGCTCGTGACGTACCCAGGGTGTCACACAGCCTTCCCATCTGCGTGTTCTGCTGGAGAGCGAGATCAGGAATATGCTCACGGATGCACTGGGAAAATCCTGGAAAACAAGTAAAGCCCCTCAAAACCATATTCAGAACGGCCCTGGTATATAGTTGAAAGAAATCAGATTTTTGAATTAAAAAAAAAAAACCTGCAATAAAAGTATTTCAAATCCCGAAGACGGTATAGCACTAATTGCATCATCTTTATGAATTTACTTTTATTAGTGAACTAATCATGTTTTTATGTCATGAGATTTTTAAATTTGGACCTAAATGTCACAGACCTACAGAACTTTATAATTTAAATATGTAGACAGAGTATCTTGTTTGAGTCCTCTACGTTGCTGGATGTTTGGTTTTTTTAAACGCTGAAAAAAATGACACCATCATTAAGCAAAAATCCTGGTACGTTTTGTCCTTCACACAGATAAAAGGCAACAAAATCACTTCATTAAGGAGATGAGATGTCTCAGTGATGACTGAACACTTTGTTGTAGAGGAGGAATGAGCTTCAGCCTCTCTGAGCCAGGATTATCTGTTTGGAGGTCAGGCTTCCTACCGATCCCATACTCCCATTCAAAAAGACTGCAGTAAATGACAGGACCACTGTAACTATACTCTCTAATCCTGTCATTTTTAAATTCAGTTAATTCTAAATCAATCAGCCTGTACATACAAGCGCGCACAATGTGAGTTGCCAGTTGCAATAGCTGTGATTAAATCAATAAGGAAGTTTTCAGCCTAATATTCAATGTTTGGCATCAAATCCTGACGGATCCAGTACCAAGATCCTTCCAACGTTTCCATATATCTGCGCATGATAACCAGCTGAAACTTTGGAAAAAACTTATTTTGACTAAAATCTGCTCATTATTTCAGTGCTTTCATTTTGGAAGATAATAAGAGTTGACCTTTCAATCAAATTATAAGGACAATTATTTTAAGTAATCAGCATTCTAAAGTGCTGTGGTGATGACACTGCACACAGGAGAGCAGAATGTAATAAAACACAAAGAAATGGAAATCACTGGTTTCATTTTTAGTAATTTCTTGTACAACTTACATATTCTAGTCAGCACCATGGCACCAGGCACCTGCAGAACAACATCAATGTAAAAGATACTGATTTTTTTGCCACTTTAATATTAAGCTAAGGTAATTTGAAAAAGCTTGCTCTGGTGACTTAAACTTTAGTCTCGAGTCTTTGTTTTGTTCTCTCAGGTGGGGACCAGTTTTAAGGCACTAACAGTGCTGCCTAATATAAGAACATTTAGATTTCAAACATAGAAAGTAGCTGATTTTCCTGCACTAAACTGTCCTCTTGAAAACCCATTTGTTTTTCAGAACTAAATCTGGGCTGAAAAATGACAGGCAAATATCACCTGCAAAAGAAGTAATTATTGGAAAGGAATAATAAAGTAGCCATCAAACCAAAGTTAAAACTTGCACGTTGCTATGGTTCTGCAGATACACTATAGCTTTATACCGACTACCCCATGCACTTTCCTTCGCTATGTTAATAAAACATATTCATTCACAATATATCAACTTCCATTGACATGACCCCATTAGATTTAACGAGAAGAGTATTTGCTCCTTGTGAATCATTCGCAACGCTCCGTACTTCCATGGCCAGTCACCTGACAATGCTCATTAAAGGCAGAGGCTTAATATTTTAAACAAAAATCAACCCAAACGAATTCCTGTGATCACAGTCTGCATGTTCCAGTACAGCTATAACCTGTGACACCACTTCTGTTCTGTTATGCAGTTTATGTATCACTAACATTTTGTGCTACACCATTTAATCCCAAATGCGTGAAAACGTTTCAGATAAATCCACATTTTCCAGAAGCAAAAGCTTCTGTTTTGATTCTAAGAACCCCTACACGAGGCATCAGCCCATCACGGCACCCACTGGTGGAACTGGGCTGCAGGAGGGTCAACCTTGCAAAGCCAGAACTAAGAATTTTGATTTCTCAGTCGGGTGGCACTGAGAGGACACCGAGGGCCTCCCTCCTTTCCGTGTGTTTTAGGGCAGTCTGTGTGTGATGAGTTCAGAGAAACACTCCCAGCTCACACAGAGGGAGAGTTATACAAGTACTAAACTAAGGAGTGCATGAATTAATGGCAAAGGGC
>NW_015090969.1:562164-569664 GCF_001431845.1 Calidris pugnax | reverse complement strand
AGCACTGGAACAGGTTGCCCAGGGCGGTGATTGAGGCCCCTTCCCTGGAGATATTCAAGGTGAGGCTCGATGAGGCCCTGGGCCACCTGGTCTAGTTGGGGGGGTCCCTGCTGACTGCGGGGGGGTTGGACTAGATGCCCTTTGGAGGTCCCTTCCGGCCTGGGTAATTCTATGATTCTATGATCATAAACGAGTGGTCACAATAGACTGCTGTATTGCTGTTTACATCTTAACTGTGGGGATTTATGCATCTGAAATACACTCAGACTGATTTATACATCATAACCACAAAGCCCAGCCCAGCTTTACCATAAAACCCATTGCCACACAAAGACCTCAGGCATCATCCGAAATGATAAGCGTTTTTAGGGAAATACGTTAATGGCACAGAGGAGCTATGCCTGAATTACTAAATATAAAAATTAAGCTCTACAGTGATTACTGGACAACAATCAGAAGGTAACTGCAATTAGCATTCTATCACTGAGACTGCCTCCTCCGGTCCCAGGAGAATGGGAAACATCCCACCACATACACACAAAGGGGGTAAAACTCAGAATATAAATGTCCCTGCCCCTTAACAAAACTCAGTATTCACTGGCAACTTCAGCCAGCAACTCATTAGTTCTGATTGTCAATCTAAGTGCACTATTTTCAATCTATTTATAGGTATTTTTATTTACATTAATAACTCGTTGACCTTCTCAAGTTTGCTTTATTTTTGATTGTCAGATCTCCTCTTTCATTTTCAGATTGCCTCAATGGCACAAAAGTCAAAAATTCTGGAAAGATGAAGCAAAACTCCAGACAGTTTGCTACGGAACACAATAATTAGCCATAAAAAAGAGGATCAAGAACAATCAGCAAGCATTAAGCAGTCAAGGTCAAACTCCCATATAGTCTTCTGTAAATATAAAGGGAAACACTACATTTGCTTAACTGCAGTGAAGGAGATTTAGATGAGACATTAAAAAACTCTTTTATAACAGTAAAGACAGTTAGTTAAGCACTAGAACAGATGGCCTAGGGAGACTGTGGAGTTGCTATCACCAAAAGTTTTCAGAACAGGTTAGAAAAACATCTGTCCGCAATATTACAGGTACAGGTAATTCTGCCTGGAGGTCTAGATAACCTCCTAACATCCTTTCTAGACTGATTTTCCAAGATTCTGTGAAAAAGCAGACAAATTTAGGTAGAAGACTTGAGAAAGATGAAACTGGCAATATACAAAGTATTTCCTACTTACTTCAATATTTGCTATTTATTAGCTTTGGTTTCAAACCCTCTTATACCAATTCGGTGATTTACAGTCACTTCTTAAACTATCTCTGCTAAAGACAGTATGAAAAATATGAATAAAACACTCATTATCTTCACTGTCCAAATACCTGAGAGGGAATCTGTAGCTCAGATTCCAACTGTTGAGCTGGATACGTCCGCAATGGATTTGATTTCCTTGTTGAAACCACGGAGCTGCTAGATGGAAGTGGTGGAATGTCACTTTTACTAGAGGAATATTTGCCATAGGTGGCTTCCTTTGAGTTTTGGAAGGTGATGGTGTCTGTATTCTCAGGGTCTACCCTGCTACTAATCTCTCCTGTACCAAAGAAACAAATTGATCACAAGTTTCATTGTTAAAAGCAGCGGAACAACGGTATCATACTGACATTCTGTCTCTTACCAGCAGGTACTGGTATGCTCCAGTTTGCCCTCATGTCCAAGTGGGTTGAAATTTTCATGAGTTATTACCAAAAACCATTGGGGAATGCCACTGGAAGGCCATAAGCCAAACCATGCTATAACAGGTTGCCATTGTGCAGACTGAGATTACGCTATTGGAAAATGTATCACGCTTTTAATCTATAATGTTCTAAAGTTTGTAATATGGCAACCAGCAGTTTACACAGGATAACTATGTCAAAATATTAACACTTAGAGTCCAGGTTATTCCATATACAATTTTAGTTTTCAGCCACCCCTTTTCATTAGGCCAACTTTTCAAACTTACAGGACTGCTGCTGACCCCATTGCTTATTTCGCTTTTGCTCCTTTCCATGCTGATGTCACACACCACAGGCAGCTGGAGCAACAACAGGTTTGGGAACACTTTGTGATAGATCAGAATCCCATGGCCCAGAGTGTATTCACTTATTAGGGAGTCATTAATTTAATCACAGCTCAATCAGCTGTTGTAAGTCATGCAGGTCACGACTTACAGTAACACTGGCTTTACACTAACACCACTGGTGAGATCTTCAGATTCAGAAACCAAAACATGCAGGTAAGGAGCCTACCAAGGTTTCAGAAATCAACAGGGGCCACATCAGCACAGGAATTAAGAAATCTGATTTCCTTGTGAGATAAAACAAGGGCCTGAAAGTGAAGTTGGAGATGCAATTGGTGGTCGTTATCGATCCTTTGCACTCACCTACGGCCGACTTCTTGTGCTGCCTCTGAAATTCATGGAAAGGTACTGCTTTGTGTAGAACAGGAGGTGTCTGCAGAGTTAACTTTGCTGCTGGGGGGATAAGCCGTTGCTCAGTTAAGCTCAGAATACCTGCAAGGAGATGACATTACTGAACAATTCATACACATTCTATGACAGAAAAAGAATTAGAAACAATAAAGAAATAATTAAATAGAAGCAAACTCAAGTTCTTCTGATTCTAAAACAAAACTAGGAAAGGAGCAGTTTTCTTTTATTGGAGGATTCTTATCTTTCAATATTTCACCTTTAAGGAAGATGAGCTTTGCCTATAAAAATTGATAAATCTATGAAAAATATTGTAATGGTGCTGATTCTGAGAAGGAACTATATGCTTGTGCAATGGCAATTTAATATGCAGAATGGATGAGAATTAACCCTTGTAAACCATAAATATGGACTGATTGCTACAATAGTCCAAGTGCAGATCTAGTTAAGATTGAATGATTAATAACCAGACATTAATCATGACCGTTTACTTTGACCATGTTATTTAGTCATACGAGCACAATACATCACACACCACACATCACACACATTTCTCTCCATGTTCAGCAGCAACTGAAGTCTGTGAATTACAAGATAACTGACTCAGGGAGGATAATGCTCAATATAACATAAGCTACGTCCTAAGTGAGCTACCAATAAGTAGTCTGAAGTTGATCTCTGTCCTTTGCAACATTTGAGATCAC
The DNA here is from genome assembly GCF_001431845.1 of Calidris pugnax. NCBI lineage: Eukaryota > Metazoa > Chordata > Aves > Charadriiformes > Scolopacidae > Calidris > Calidris pugnax. Next base: position 566,487 of record NW_015090969.1, on the reverse strand, counting down.
AATTCCTACAAGTTTTGAGGTGCCAGAAGATATGATCACCAGATACCTGCTTAAAACAGCAAACATCTGTACAGTACCCAGGTGGGATTCTGTGACTCACCTTTGGTTAGATCTTCTTCTAACAGGGGTAAGGGAGAATCCGTGTGGTGAGAGGCTGGCAAACCCCAAAGGCTGCCACCTGTATGGCCTTTCACTATCTTCTGACGGCACATCTAGGAAGAGACAGACCCTCCTTTTAGCAAAGGAATCCAGCATTTGCAAAGACACACTTTTCTCCCACAATAATAAATAATAAATATAATTTCTCCTATGAATAGTTTCATTAACATTTAATAATGTACCAGTACAAGCATTGCTTTTACTACTTATGAACATGCTGCAGTATTGTCTACTGTCATTACTTTAGTAATTTAAAATAAAGTTAATTAAATCCAATTGATGTCTTGTGACTTCTGCTATGCAAAAATCCATGTACTAGTTAATAAAGAAATCACAAGAAGTTTGCTTAATTTTAATCAGTGTAGCATAAACATAGTATTTCTTGACAGAACAGTCTTTAAGTATATAAAATGCATTAACAGGCAAGGTATCAGAAATAAAAGGAAATGCTTTCAAATATGTAAATAATTTTTTGCTGGAAAAAATACCAATGGAATTAAAATATGTGAAACTACTGAAAATGAGGGAATAAACTTCTGAAGTTTCAGAGTTCTTGAAGGACAGCAGGGAATGACACAGCCTGATAATGTGATGTGGAAACATGTGCCACACAGGCTGTGCTAATGTGGGGATTAAAGCTCCTTTATCTCCCCAATTAACCTGTGTCTGCCTGAAAAAATGGAACCTGCTGGTTCTAAGTGCCAGAAATTCAAGCAGAGACACACATCGCTTTGGGACAGTGATACTGTGTCTTCCTGTTATGTTTATTATCACACATATAGAACATTGCACAGGGAAAAGAATATATTGCCACCTCACACTTCACTATTATAAATACAAAAACTTGGAGTTATCATCTAACATTTTTTTCTGTCTCCAACATCCTAAGTATCTTCAGTTTCTTTCTGACTAGGAATAGCACACACTATTCTATTTGCATATTGGGCTGTACTCAACTCCTAAAGAAACAGAGAGCTGGATATTCAATGGATTTAAAGCATTACAGCACATGCAACTTCAAGATAAATTGGATGATAGTGAACCACCACCAGCAGAAGATTATATTGTTTTCTCTCACCTGGCTGATGCTAGAAAAATGAGACAATGATAAACCTGGAGAAACGTGAAAGATTCAACTTAAATAAACTCAAATATTTTAAGAAGCAAAAGGAAAATTTACTAATTAACATTAGTCTTCTGTAAATCAAACGTTTTTCTGTCAACAGATTTTTACAAATATTTTAAGAAGCAAAAGGAAAATTTAACACTAGTCTTCTGTAAATCAAACATTTTTCTGTCAACAGATTTTTGGAAACCCAGATAAAGGTTTCCTAGTTTTAGCAGCTAAAGCACTTAGGGGTGGCGTGTGCTGTAACATACGCTGCTCAGAACTTCCCCTGCAACTGCAACTGTACAGATCCTCCAGTAACTGTCATGCTGGGTCCAGGTAACACAAGAAGTGACTAAATTTGAATAAATTGAGTGCCAACACACCGGTGTGAATATATTATCGATCTCAAGAAGAATGGCAGTTGGAGGGCCATACTGGGGGTTTGAGCAGAAGAAACTGGCTCAGACTGGGAAAAGGAAGCCAGGAGCTCTGTATGCAACAGGGCACATCTCCCTCACAATCTGGAGCTGACCTTAAGATCCCATAGTCTCATCCTTAGTCAGCAAATAACTATGAAGCCCAACAAAAAAAGGTCCCATGGTTTTGAGGGTGACAATCTGGTACCAGTTACTCCATTTGCCTAAAGGTTAGAAATTCTTACACCAAACCCTACTGACGAGGGCTTAAAGAAAACAACCTAGTTCCATGTCCTGGTTAGAAATTCTTACACCAAACCCTACTGACAAGGGCTTAAAGAAATCTTTTTTATTTGCTTTCTAAAAAATTATTTCATTACGAATGATAAACTACCTTAAAATAACATTAAATGCATAAAATGAGAAAGCTAGGAAATATTGATGAATCTGCAAAATGGGAATAACGGAATTTACCTCTTTTATAGAGCACATTGGGACTTGCTGGTTAAAAATAGTAGGTTTTAATGACTGATTATCATGCTTATGTACAGCTTGTAGTACAATAGGATCCGGGCCATGATTGGGATCTTTGAGCACTATTGTGTCATAATTAGTGAATAACATCAACCATCAACTTTATAGAAAGGGACAGGCAATTCTAAAGAACTGCTTATAATCCTAATAGGGAAATGAGATAGATCAAAATAAACTATTATAATTTTTCCTGCCAATTTGCATAATAACACTGTCCACAAGAGACATTAGGGAGATAGAAAACACGTATGCTTTATCATAATAGAGAATCTTTCAGAGAAATCATAGGCACTCATTTTAGTTATGGCCATTATGAAGCATTATGCTGTAAGGGATCTAGATGTATGAATCTTCATGTCCTTGTGTTCCAAGAAAATAGCAATAAGCATATAACAAAGATTAAGTTTTTACCAGCTGGCATATAAGTGGCTTGATACTGAGAAAAGGGAATAATAAACCACACTTTTTTACTCACTCTCAGCTCCAGCAGTTTGTTGAGGACACAACAAAAATATATAAAAAGAAAAAAATTTAATTAAACAGTGACTCTTTTTTTCAGGCTATTGCTATTGTACCAGTAAAGCATCACTGATGCTGCTTTTGGTCAGTTTTATTGTAGTTTAAATCCCAAGAGTTTTGTTATGATAAATAGCACCATGAAACATACGTATTTCATTTGTGTGCAGAGACGTAATGAGCTACAAAGAAAAGCAATTCAGGTGGAGTGTATGAGTTCAAAAGCAGCCTAAAGGTTTTTTTGTTTCGTGCTGGTTCAGTTTGGTTGGGTTTTTTTAAACCGGAGATAGAGATTTAATTCTTCTTTACTGCAGCCTTAATTTCTACAAAGTCCATGTCACATTAAAATAAGGACAGATGCAACTGTAATGTAATTTAAGCTCTCATTGAAACTGCACAGTGCCACTATGATTCACCTCAGTACCTAGCACAGGCAACACAGTGCAACCATGGAGTTGACCCAAAACAGTTACCTACAAAACTCCCACCCAACCTGTACACCCTCCTTTGATGTTCTTTCAGCATCCAATTTCCTGTATTAGCTGCACCCTTGGAGACTTCAGCAAGATATCAAAGCAAAATTTGACAAAATGCTTTCATACTTCAGTTATTTTCACTACAATTAAGTCAATTCAATTACAGCAATAAGTCCTCAAAAATAATAAAAATAGTATTAAGTACTGCAAGGAAAAAGATTTACTTCTAGCATCATTGTATAGTTTTATTACTATTATTCAGTGATTTTACTTAAAAAGATACTAGAAAAATCTTTTGAAGGGTTTTCAATGGACTCCCATCTGCCTACGTCAGCACAATTTAAAATCTTTCTTCACACCTACAGCTTTTATGGCACAAACAGAAAGCCTAGTGAATTTTATACCATAGATTCCAGATCTAGCAGCTCCCAACTAGCATTTTGACGTTTGTAGCGTAGACAGAGCCAAACCAGCACAAAAGCAAAGGACCATACTCTAGACAAGGCTTTTGCAGAACCCAACTCCTGCCTGAATAATGTCTTCTGGTGAAGTTTGTTATAACAATTATGACTCGGCAAGTCTGCCTTCCTGAGGTCAGCACACAGCCTCCTTCATCACGGGTACTTTTAAAGCACAGGTTTATAGGGCTGGAAGGGAGCACTTAATTTGCAGCACAGACTCAGGCTGACTTGCCTTATAATATGCCTGGAGTGTGCTGAAAAACTATTTTTTTCATTTCAAGCACTTCTGAGTGTAATTAACCTGGGACATGAGAAAAACAATTCTATTACCCTTTCTAAAGTGTTTTTCTCCTGTGGACAAACCTCTCCTACTTGATTTTTTTTTTTTTCTCCTTTTTGCTTTGTTTTAAATAGGACACCTGTTGTAACACCACAGGGATTTTCTGATTACTTGTCTATTTGTTTTCTTTTTACCCAGAGAGCAATATTTAACTAGAACAACTTCTTTTTTTTATAAATATGTTCCCCACCCCCCCCCCCCCCCAAAAAAAAAAAAGAAGAAAAATATTTATGCCTCTGGAATTCAGCGTTTTCTCAGCAGTGATTGTTGTGGGGAGGGGTTGAGAGCCCCCTGTGAGCTCCCCACACAA
>NW_015090969.1:552443-562092 GCF_001431845.1 Calidris pugnax | reverse complement strand
GTTTGACAGAATACTTTTTTAAAAAGAAAATTCAATTCCCAAAAAATTAAAAATGTTATAAAAAGGTCCCCCCCCCCCCCCCCAAAAAAAAAAAAATAGGGAATAGTATTAAATACAGAGAAAAGATGACTGCCATCATGTATCAAAACTACAGTTTATCAACCAGGAAGATCAGATGGATGAGATTTGGTAAGTAAATATCAGAAAACCACAGGGCTTGACAGTAATTGTGGAAAAGGTACATTGTCATTTCATTATTATCTTCTCTCAATTGCCAATTACCTTCCTATTTTTATTAAGAAGTTCCCATCATGATTTGATGCACACAGCTCCTAATCCCTACAAAGGGAAGTGGGAAGCATAGAAAAAATAAAAATAATAGACCTAAGCTCAGTTTTCAGTATGCTCAGAAAACTGGCAGGAAAGAGCTTGCAGAAGGCAAATCTAATTGGAAGAAACTGGAACTCCGTTGAGCTTTCTGTTCTGCAGGTAAAAGTACTGTAGAAACCACCTCAAATTATTCCAGAGATGAAGCAGGATAGGAAGGATAACAAGTTATCAAAGTTGATGAGTTATACGTTCTTCATTGATCACAAAAGAAGAAAAAAGTACCCAAAAGAGAAAAAATGGGCCTGCTGATGACTGCTTCTTGTTTGCTTAAAAAGGTAAGACAAAGTGAGGTGGGAGTAGGAAGAAACTTCTGGGTAATAAAAAAATGACATAATTAAGTACATCCAAAATGGTAAAAAAGCAGGTAGTTATGAGTACAATCAACTCATTTAATTGTAGTGCAAAAGGGAAGATGTCTCAGGGTACCTAAGGGCAAAACAGATCAGATAGGGCTCAGAAGTTTTCAAATTGGCTGATCCTGATGAAATTCACTCCAGGATAATTAAATAATTGTCTAAAGCCATCTCAGAACTGCTGGTGAGACTCTTGGAGAATGGAAAATATACTAAAAGGCTGGAAAAGAACGTAGCTCCTATCTTTAAAAAGGGGCAAAGGATGTGTTGAGGAATGTTAGCCCTATTGATTTAACTATAATTCTTGGAAAAATTCTTCAACAAATAACCAAAGAAGCTAGTTACAAACGTCTGGAAAATAACAAATAAATGGGTAACTTGAACCTGTCCAGATCAAATTTGTCAGACCGATCTAATTTTTTTCTACAACAGGTTAGTAAGTGTTGTGAATAGGGGAGAAAAAGCAAGTACTGCTTATCTTGACTTTAGCAAGGCTTCTGACACTACCTGATTGTGATACTATTAAGAGAGATACAAAGCGGCTTTGATAACTAATTCAGAAAAAATTTCTGTCAGTATGGGAGGAGAGTGAGAGGGTTCAATGGGTCTGTCCCCCAAGTGTTACAGATCAAAGGGACTGCTGTTCACACAGGAGGAGGTATTTAAGTTTTAAGCAGTGGGAGAAAATCCATTCAGATTGTAAAAACCTCCAAGGGAGCAAAGGCAGAGGCATCAGGGCTTTTCACTCTTTGCTCTCTACCACAGAATCACAGAAACATGAGAAATGTTCATTAGAAGGGATGCCTGTAGGACATCAAGTCCAATCTTGAGTCTACTGCCCACAATAGATCAGGTCAGCTTTGGTTTTGTCTGCATGAGAATTACTGTAGGAATTCATTGCATTTTATAGTTTTACAGCCTTACAAAATAAACAGATGTATTATTTTTCTGTGTTGATTTATACCCTGAGCAGCAAAGCAAGGAAGAAGTATCAAAGAATAGCTTCACTCACACTTTCATCGTTTCTCAGTTTGGGGAAAAGAGTCTTGTTTTGACAATCAAGCCAAATAATCTTAGTAATCAATAGTAAATAAAGGAAGTGTTTAACTCTGATTTCAAATAACCTAATTTTGGTCCTCCAAGTCTGAGAACCAGCACATGGAATTCAGTGCAGAAATACTGAATGCCAAGTAAAGGATGAACTGTCACCAGTGAAATGGGACTATTCTCAAGTCAGAGAAGACAAATTTGTAACAGTCTCTGTAAGAGATTTAAAATATGACAATTTTTATGACTGGCTGCCTTTTTGTTCAAGAAGATTTCTGAGAAGGAAAATTGTATAGAAAATTAAAATTATCATTCCAATTTACATAGTCCAGCATTTTATCTACCTAATGATTAATAGTTTCCCCTAGATGTAATACTAAGATATTAATACATATTATTTCCCTCAGATTTTGTTTATCTACAGAAAATCAAATCCAATTTAAATGGAAAGCCCAACATTAAACTTTCAATATGGAGCAATGAAGCATCTTTAACAACAGGTCTTTTATGTTACTCTTACCTACCTTAAGCTCATAAAGTAACCAGAGAGGCCTCCGAACTGTCAATTTTCCATGCACTTGGAAAAAACAAGCTTTGCTCCTTTTAAGGCCTAACTGCTCGCTCTCCCAGAAATTTACCTCTATCACAATTCTGCCATTAACAGGTGTGAGAGAGAATAGATGGAGAACTTTGGTGAATCCCGCATCTGCTTTTTGAAAAAGGCAACAGAAGCAGCACAGAAGGAAGTAAGAAAGATAATTGCTGGCTTGAACTACATTTTACTTGTGGGCAAAAGGCCAGCTTACACGAGGCAGAATATACAGGACCAACTTATTGGAATTCAAGGGTGGGCCTCCCTTCTTGTCCGGAGCCAGCTGTAAACCAGCAGCCCATAGCATCACAATCAGGCACTGAGTTTTGTCAAGGAATGCTGATATGTACAGAAACAGCTTCGGCGGCTTCGGCTGCACCCCTGCCTAGCAAAATGACAGTCAATCTCCAATTCCAGATGACAAGAACTGGAGAAAAACTTAAAACAAATGGTGACCTTTCAAAAGATTAATTTGTTTACCAACAAAATGTTCTACGTTTGTCATCTGAGATGGGGGTGACCTTCACATTCCCATTTCTAGGTTGAAAGGATGCTGACTATAGTCATCTGTTAAGTTAACTCTATCTCACCAATTATTTCCTTTTTATTTTTAGTGACAAGATGATTTTATTAATTCCCTGTGCTGCTTACTATGATTACATACCATAATACAAATGCAACAAGCTTATTTTGAATTACTGTAGTGTAACATCGATTTGTTTAAGTCTCATTCTGCTACCACTGCCAAATTATGCTTTGACTGTAATTATAGCCATATGCATAGGTTTAAAATACAATCAGGTTTTGAGGATCAAAAGACCTGTTTTTCTTCTACACCTTCTTCTAGTCACTTGAAATGAAAAGAATTGCCCTGCCTTGACTTACTTTATAATTTTGGAAATGAATAGACCTTCAGTGATAAGCTTTAGTGATTAGCATGATGCAAATACTGAATAAAGAATGAATAACTGAGGATATGATTAGAATGGTTGTGCTCAAATAAGTTAGCTTAAAAAAACCCCCACCACAGCACAGAATCACTGCCATCACCATTAGAGCCACACTATATAAGATGCAACTCATAAAGGCTAGAAATCATCACCATATTAAATTCTACCTCATGAATAAATTAAAAGGTTCCTAAGTTTACAGTATAATATACATTTATAAGAAAACAAGGACCAAAAAGTGCCAGTATAATTCTATAAAAGAGCAGTAGTCTATGAAAATGAAAGGTCTAGTTGTGAATCTTTTCTACATTGCGGCAGTACGTTAGAATTATTTTTGCTGCAATTCAGATTACTATTTGTTTTGCTGGATACTCCATGGGAACTATACATATTTAATAATTATCTCCTCCTCATTTTTCATTTGTTATCCAGATGTAGGCTACAAAATAAAGCGATGCCCAGCCTGCCCACAGTGTTTCTAACAGAACTAAATTCCTCATTTCAAGATAACTTCAGAACTTTACATAGGATGAAGCATTAGTGCTTATCAGACCCAAAAGGTACAAAAGGGCAATAGTTAATTGTTCTTACTTTCTGTCATAAAATCCAGTGTCAGCAACTTTGTAATATCAAAAGAGCAAGAAAAGAAGACATTTTTCATGAAACAATGAGATCCTTACTAATAATTTTTCAAACTACTCAAATGGCAGAATAATAAAAAGTCCATGTAGATTTGTGCCTGACCTATCCGGTCACCTCAAAACCAGTGTGTTCCCAATCTCATCACATCTCGAAATGCTCGGGTCACCTTGAAAACTCAGATGCTGAGGATTCTTGAAAAAAACCTGAATGCAGATAACTAAGCAATTAGTTTTTAATTTACTTCAATGAGATTCCTTCTGCCACTGATTTTTTTTTGAGAGATAATCTTTGAACCTATGTACATATGTAGGGCATGTACACGGTTACGTGCGCGTGTGTGTGCCCGCGTGTGTGCGTACAAACATTGCCCTCTAATGGCTGATTAGTAAAACCAGGGTAGGTAGCACCTATCTTAATTATTGTAATTTAATTTATATTTTTTTCAAAACTAAGGACCATATAATTTTAGACCTGCAACTACACGTCCGTTTATTTTACTTACTATTGGTGCTCTATAACTATAATTTGTCTAAATGCTAGGAAGATCACATTTAACGGACCATATAATTTTAGACCTGCAACTACACATCTGTTTATTTTAGTTACTATTGCTGCTCTATAATTTGTCTAAATGCTAGTAAGATCACATTTAACAAAAATGCCTTGATTCACAATCTCATTAGTGGATTTTTGCAAATCTAATTGCAATATTTTACCCCCAGTGAAGCCAGAATATTTGAAAATATAGATTGTGTCATGGGATTCAAAACCTTCTAGAATAAATTAGAGATAGGAAATACCTACTTGGTTTTTTCAGCCCATCTCCCTGTCATAAACAGTTCTGTAGCAACTGTAAATACGTATCAGAGAATTGACTAATTTACACTAAATGTTTGTAATTTAAGTCAACGTTAAGAAGTTCTCTCTGATCAGTAGGTTTCAGTGAGAGTGGTAAAACACATGGCTCTCTGCAGTAGTATAATATTCCTCTCTGTGAGTGTTTTAGAGTGGTTCTAAAAAGCTATTAGCCATGATGCTTTCTTCTAATTAACTCTACATCACAGGGTTAGACAAATCACCTCTTAGTCTGGGCAACAGCTTTCAAAAATCATTTTTTATAAGTGGCAGCTTACAACTGTGCCATTCACAGATTCTGTTTATGTTGTTTAAAACAAGATACCCTAGACTGTCTTTTACAGCACTAGGCTTGCTGCATAATGATTCTATTACATAAATTAAATTGTAGAAGAGCATCCTTCTGTGAGACCATTGGGCATATTCTTTCATGTGGACCACCGTGCTGTGCTAAATTTGTGAACATAACTGATCTTTGGAGGGATGCCCGGGCCTATTAAATTTTTTAAAAAGCATACTTTGCAGAAAGCATCATCTTCACATTCGTTTGTTTAAGAGGAGCAGCGGTTGCAAAACACAAATTTGGAAGAATCAAAACTTAATTTTACACAACTTGGACATTACACAACTTGGAAAAATAGAGAGGGATGATTTGATGATACAAGTCCGGGGACTCTGAGGAGAGTTTTATGGAAGTGCTCAGTCTCAGCTTAGGTTGATAATTGTTTTGTACTAAAGAAAACAGCTCAACTAGAAATAAAAGAAAGTCTGTGCTTCAGCATAACTTTGTAGCTTGACAGTGAGGGCACTTGGCATCTAGAAGACATGGAAAAGAGGGATCTGAATCTGTCCCTCACATTGCAAAGTAAGTGCTTCCAACACAGAGCTAAGAAATAAAACCCAATATTCCATCCCAAACCATGTCAGAAAAGTAAGATGGAAACACCACCTAAATTCTAGGATTCTGATTCTCTTTCAGTATCACGCTTATTGAGGTATTTTCACTCATTCTTTTTTTTTTTTTCAATTTAGATCTGATATGTGTTAACTTCAACAGTGAAAAGTAATGCCCATAAGATAATGAGTTACTTACAGGATCAGATTTTTTCTTAGTTATAAGTGGCAGCTTGGTCTCACAGTTCTGCAGCTTTAAACCAGCTTTATTATTGATGTTCTCTGGGTCAAGCATAATTTTCATATCCATTTCCAGCTGATGCTAAAATATATAATATGCATATTCTTAAAATAACTGTATTGGGACATAGATATTTATAAGCAGGAACTGGCTAGCATTCATAAATTTGCAAAATTATAATAAAAAATCATGTTATTTGACTATCTGCACAGACAACTTAGCAAGACACACAACTACTGCCCACCTATATGCTTTTGCCAAAATTTGTTCAATTAATTTCATTACAAACTCTGAAATTTCCCAAGTTGTGCATCTTTGAGTTAAACTCTGAGTAGAAAGGACAATCAGGTTTGACTCACTTGATTAACATGGGTAATTTGTGAATACCATTTACCTGTGTTATAACAAATGCTTCGTACACCTCCTATCTATTGGGAGGCTGTTACCTTCTTCCCCCAGAAGATGATGAGTCCAACGTTTGCCAGAGACTTAAATTCAGAAATCATTGACCTGATGGACCAGAACAGCTTCTTTGGATCCATTATGGCCCATTGACTCCATGCAGATAGAGCACTTGTTTTTAAGTAAATGAGGAAATAAAAAAATCCTTGGAGTTAATGTGCTGTGTTACCTGCATGGAACAGATTCAACTATTTCGCTAATAAAAATTATTATTATTTAAACCCCAATGGACAGAAAAAGACTTTTAAAGTTTCATCTTGTTATAAAAAGTATCTAAAGTATCTATAAAAGCCAGTAACCCCATACACTTTGTCTAGAGGAGAAGTTTCTTAAGCTGAAGACATTTTGGTTCATCTTAATGCATGTGCTTTAGTTTACACCTGGATCTGTATCAAGTGTAGTAGTATCTCTCAATACTTTTATTGCAATAACATTGTTAACTAGATGCTGCATCAAACAGGGGTTATTTTCCAACCAACGCCGAGTGAGGAAGAATCCTTAAATGGCAGAAATTAATGTATCACCAGAGAAGCCAAAAGAACTAAGGTAATCGAGTGAAGCTGGGGCCCTGGCAGTGTATGAGGTTAATTCCCATTTCATGGAGGCAGGAATACAAAAAGTTCCTTTACATTGTAACATCCAACTAAACCTGTTTATACAACTAGAACTCTCTGCTGATGCTTCTATTCTGTAAACGTAAAAAATAAATTTATGAGAATTCTAGTCTTTGACATACTAAATATGCCATAAAAAGTCTAAGAATCATTAGAGGTATATTTAAACTATTAAACAATTGGATTACTTTGTGAAAGCACTAAAAATGGTTTCATTTATTTATCTGCACAATATATTCTCTTCTTTTGATAGTAATTACAAGCAGATGTATCAACGAGATGCTCATTTAGATTTGGGTTTGTAAGAACAAAAGTTATTATCCAAGCCAATTACTCTTTTACCCACATGGCTGCACAGAGACAGAAAGTTCAATTTTCACCTCATCAGTGATTTTGTGGTATTTATTTTATTACTATAACACACCACTGTACAGAAAGGAAACTGCTTGTGCTATTAAACAAGAATTGGGGGAAAATTGAGTACCTTCTCAATTAAAATAAGAGATGATTCACAGTGCAGACTCCCCACTCAGACTGATGGTGAAATGATCAATGCTGGAGCGGCAGATTCCACTCAGCACAAGAATGGAAATGCTTAATAAAAAAAAATCAAATCAAACCTGATAAAAGTCTCTCTCTCAGCTTAAATGTATGGCAAGTGACAATTCTACATTTGTAGGAGCTGATACAGATGGTATCATGGTTCTCTTCCATCTACATTATCCACCAATCTGTATTATCCAAAGTCTAAAATTTAAGCTATCTTGAACCATCTTGATGTAGAACAAGAAAAAGATGAGAACAGCAGGGCAAATATTGCATTATTACCAATATAATGCTCAACAAGAATGAGAATTATTGTGCTCAATCATAAACATGAAGTATACTGGAGTATATGGAACAGGTTGAAGTGTTCAGTACAGTTAAGTTCAGTACAGTTAAATCTTGTTCTACTTTGATACAAAAGCCATTTCAGAGTGGAGAGCATTTTTATCATGTAGTAAAGCCAACAAATCTGATTCGCCATGTAAATCTGTTTTGCAGATGCATGTGGTGCATAGTTTCTAAGATAGTCCAATTCTTCTATAAATGCACCACAATATATTAATCTGTGAAACAATCTGTACTATCGGTAACTAAATCACTTCCCATGTCTAGCTATTTATGTTATTTGCATATTCTAGAGGTCCCGAGAAACATCTTTCATTCATATCTTTAACTCTATTCATGAGAGGATATTAACTTCTACTGTGTATTCAGGATGTCACAGAAAGTATCAACTTTTAGAAAAAAGCAAACAACAGAAAAACCCCAAACAAAGCTGCATAAGCATCAGTTCAGCGGTTTTAAATTAGGCATTTTTTAAACAAAAATAAAAAATAATTGAACTTATGCACCTACCAGTTATGGATAACAATGTCTTTTCAGCCATTGTTATTTAGAGGCTTTACAATTACTGCATGAGGAAGACACCTCTTTATGGTTCTCAAGCTTTATGAGAAGAAATGCAATTACAACACATACTGTGGCGTGGGGAAAGGGGGACAGTGCTTCACAATTCCCCCCATGAGCTAGATTTGCAGGGTCTTATCCAGCTGCTGCTATGACTGAGAAATACTGTATGTCTGAGTAAACAATAATTTTAACCCTATTCTGACACCTGTGGGCAAGCTATTCCCATATGACAAATATTCTAGCAATACTTATGTGAAAATAGCATCTGTGCTTATTTGACTCCAACCTTGTTTCATCCTAACTACTACAAACACAACTTACGCTCCATTTCTACCCTCGCATGGCAGTATGGACTGCAAAGCACAAAAACATTACTGTCTGAATTACTAATTTCTCTCAGAAGCACTGCGAGTTGAAACATCGATTTCTTGAAGCCGATACTGTCTGTGAACAGAAAACTATTCAGTTCACTCATATTTCCTTTGAGTGGAAAGGAATTTTGAGAAACACCAAAGTATGCCTAAAAAAACCATAGCTACAAGTTACACAAGTTTATAGCTACAAGTAAGGAAAAGACAGGAAGTAAGGAATCGTAGGTGATAATTTCCCAGCTGGATTTCACAACTATTTAATAATAAAAGCTTTTTATGTCGGCACGCTGGGCATGTACAACAGCTGGCAAAACAGCACTGTTTGCCATTTTCTTTATAATGGGAAATTAGGGGTAGCTTGTGTGTCACTGGATGTGCATTTCCAAGCAGATGCCATAGATACCAGAAATAGAAAGACAAAGAGAAAGTCAAGGCAGGACAGAGCCCGTGCTCCACTGTAAATTAAGCTCATTGGTGCACATGAAGAGTTGAAAGACCATAGATAATACAGAGCTTTCAGAGTAGCTGAACTCTTATAATTTATTTTTTTTCCTCACAATTCATATAGGACAGGACTGGAATACTGTCCAGAAAAAGAATCAGAGATCTCATTGCACCTTATCCATCATTTCAAGAGTAAGCAATATTTTAATACTACGTTATATTGGGATTTATTTTACAAAGATAATTAGTCTCAGGCTGCTCATTCTGGTTATACCATTTCAAGTAGCTTCAATCCCTAGCTTCTGGTAACAGTCTTAGAACTACAGAGAGCCTATTCTT
>NW_015090969.1:489422-534683 GCF_001431845.1 Calidris pugnax | reverse complement strand
ATATTTAAACTATTAAACAATTGGATTACTTTGTGAAAGCACTAAAAATGGTTTCATTTATTTATCTGCACAATATATTCTCTTCTTTTGATAGTAATTACAAGCAGATGTATCAACGAGATGCTCATTTAGATTTGGGTTTGTAAGAACAAAAGTTATTATCCAAGCCAATTACTCTTTTACCCACATGGCTGCACAGAGACAGAAAGTTCAATTTTCACCTCATCAGTGATTTTGTGGTATTTATTTTATTACTATAACACACCACTGTACAGAAAGGAAACTGCTTGTGCTATTAAACAAGAATTGGGGGAAAATTGAGTACCTTCTCAATTAAAATAAGAGATGATTCACAGTGCAGACTCCCCACTCAGACTGATGGTGAAATGATCAATGCTGGAGCGGCAGATTCCACTCAGCACAAGAATGGAAATGCTTAATAAAAAAAAATCAAATCAAACCTGATAAAAGTCTCTCTCTCAGCTTAAATGTATGGCAAGTGACAATTCTACATTTGTAGGAGCTGATACAGATGGTATCATGGTTCTCTTCCATCTACATTATCCACCAATCTGTATTATCCAAAGTCTAAAATTTAAGCTATCTTGAACCATCTTGATGTAGAACAAGAAAAAGATGAGAACAGCAGGGCAAATATTGCACTATTGCCAATATAATGCTCAACAAGAATGAGAATTATTGTGCTCAATCATAAACATGAAGTATACTGGAGTATATGGAACAGGTTGAAGTGTTCAGTACAGTTAAGTTCAGTACAGTTAAATCTTGTTCTACTTTGATACAAAAGCCATTTCAGAGTGGAGAGCATTTTTATCATGTAGTAAAGCCAACAAATCTGATTCGCCATGTAAATCTGTTTTGCAGATGCATGTGGTGCATAGTTTCTAAGATAGTCCAATTCTTCTATAAATGCACCACAACATATTAATCTGTGAAACAATCTGTACTATCGGTAACTAAATCACTTTCCATGTCTAGCTATTTATGTTATTTGCATATTCTAGAGGTCCCGAGAAACATCCTTCATTCATATCTTTAACTCTATTAATGAGAGAATATTAACTTCTACTGTGTATTCAGGATGTCACAGAAAGTATCAACTTTTAGAAAAAAACAACCAACCAAAAAACCCCAAAGAAAGCTGCATAAGCATCAGTTCAGCGGTTATAAATTAGGCATTTTCTAAACAAAAATAAAAAATAATTGAACCTATGCACCTACCAGCTATGGATAGCAATGGCTAAAAAGACATTGTTATTTAGAAGCTTTACAATTACTGCATGAGGAAGACGTGTCACAGAAAGTATCAACTTTTAGAAAAAAGCAAACAACAGAAAAACCCCAAACAAAGCTGCATAAGCATCAGTTCAGCGGTTTTAAATTAGGCATTTTTTAAACAAAAATAAAAAATAATTGAACTTATGCACCTACCAGTTATGGATAACAATGTCTTTTCAGCCATTGTTATTTAGAGGCTTTACAATTACTGCATGAGGAAGACACCTCTTTATGGTTCTCAAGCTTTATGAGAAGAAATGCAATTACAACACATACTGTGGCGTGGGGAAAGGGGGACAGTGCTTCACAATTCCCCCCATGAGCTAGATTTGCAGGGTCTTATCCAGCTGCTGCTATGACTGAGAAATACTGTATGTCTGAGTAAACAATAATTTTAACCCTATTCTGACACCTGTGGGCAAGCTATTCCCATATGACAAATATTCTAGCAATACTTATGTGAAAATAGCATCTGTGCTTATTTGACTCCAACCTTGTTTCATCCTAACTACTACAAACACAACTTACGCTCCATTTCTACCCTCGCATGGCAGTATGGACTGCAAAGCACAAAAACATTACTGTCTGAATTACTAATTTCTCTCAGAAGCACTGCGAGTTGAAACATTGATTTCTTGAAGCCGATACTGTCTGTGAACAGAAAACTATTCAGTTCACTCATATTTCCTTTGAGTGGAAAGGAATTTTGAGAAACACCAAAGTATGCCTAAAAAAACCATAGCTACAAGTTACACAAGTTTATAGCTACAAGTAAGGAAAAGACAGGAAGTAAGGAATCGTAGGTGATAATTTCCCAGCTGGATTTCACAACTATTTAATAATAAAAGCTTTTTATGTCGGCACGCTGGGCATGTACAACAGCTGGCAAAACAGCACTGTTTGCCATTTTCTTTATAATGGGAAATTAGGGGTAGCTTGTGTGTCACTGGATGTGCATTTCCAAGCAGATGCCATAGATACCAGAAATAGAAAGACAAAGAGAAAGTCAAGGCAGGACAGAGCCCGTGCTCCACTGTAAATTAAGCTCATTGGTGCACATGAAGAGTTGAAAGACCATAGATAATACAGAGCTTTCAGAGTAGCTGAACTCTTATAATTTATTTTTTTTCCTCACAATTCATATAGGACAGGACTGGAATACTGTCCAGAAAAAGAATCAGAGATCTCATTGCACCTTATCCATCATTTCAAGAGTAAGCAATATTTTAATACTACGTTATATTGGGATTTATTTTACAAAGATAATTAGTCTCAGGCTGCTCATTCTGGTTATACCATTTCAAGTAGCTTCAATCCCTAGCTTCTGGTAACAGTCTTAGAACTACAGAGAGCCTATTCTTCAGGTTCTCTCTCACTCAAAACTCCCTTGAATTTAAATTAATAATAATAGTAATAATGTTATATTGGGATTTATTTTACAAAGATAATTAGTCTCAGGCTGCTCATTCTGGTTATACCATTTCAAGTAGCTTCAATCCCTAGCTTCTGGTAACAGTCTTAGAACTACAGAGAGCCTATTCTTCAGGTTCTCTCTCACTCAAAACCCCCTTGAATTTAAAATAGTAATAACCCAAAATTGTAAAAATGGGTATTTTTCAATTCAGCCAATTACCTTCATTGGTTTTTAAAATATATTTGAGGAAACCACATTGAAATCATCAGTCAAAATTCACAGCTTAGAATAAAGCAGCAAAAATACCCCTGATACAAACATTTTAAGAAGGCTTTAAATGTTTTCATGAGGAATTCATTTATAAAAAGAGCAAAAAATCAGATTTCAAAGAGAAAACCTCTATTTGTGAAAGAGGTGAACAGAAGTCTTTCCCCAAATTTGCCATATCGTTTATGCGAGGAAAAAAAACCAAAAACCAACCAAATAAAAGAACCACTTTTAGTCTCAAACAACATAAACATTTATATCTATGCTCATGCTAGTCCAATATACAGTTCCATTTATTTGAGACACGTTACTTGCAGGATCACAGTTATGCATACAGTATTTGCAGGACTTGGACCTTACAGCTGAACAACCACCTGGTTTCAGAACTTTTTAACCATATCCTTGAGGGGAGGGAATAAAGCACAGAAAACTTTTGGATGCACCCATGATGACACTGAAGTCCTTCCTCTCCTACCCCTCAAAATGCTCATTCTACTGAGAATTTTTTAACACTTTCAGTCATAGATGGCATACTATTAAAAACTGCATCTATGTGGAGTCAGAACATTATGGGATCAACTAATAACCTAGGAGACAGCAGCCTGCTCATTTACTGTGGTCTCTGGCAGAATAAGAAGTATGTTATTTCAGACCTGTGAACTTTGAGAAAATCGTAGTGCTGATTTGTTGTATGCCTGGACAGTCACTGGCTCAACAGGTACTCGTGGTAAAATAAGCTGTTTCTGAGAAGCACCAAAAGGAAGGCCCCTGATTTAGAAAAAAACAAACAGTGAGATTTTTAAAAATTACTTTGATTTTACTTATTAAACCCATACTGCTTCCACCTTGTTGAATCTGGAAGGCAATAGATTTATTTAAATTTGTATTTAGCAAAAAAAAAACCAAATCACAGGACTTAGCAGAAGGTTGCTGTAGCTACTTAGAACTGCATTAATTTTGTATTTTTTTTAAACTTAAAATAAAATCAAAATAGCAAATGACCAACATAACCTCATCTGGGCCAATATTCCCATTTGCTTTACAAGATTCTGATACCACAGTTTTTCTGTCTTGCTACTGGCATTGTCTCTGCAATAAAACAGCTGTTCCACTTACCGCTTAGGGGGCTCTTTTGAATGCACTTCTTTATTATTAGTAGAAGAAATAGTTAACTCTTGTCTGTTTACAGCATTTAAATAATTTTCAGCATGTGTCTGTTGGAAGGAAAAAATAATGCTTAGACTATTACAAAGGTATAAGGGATACTAAATTTATTTAACTCAGTTAATTTAGCAATCCAGATCTTCACTTGACTGAAAAGTTGATTGGCTTTGTGGTTCTGTCAGACTAAATGAGATTTTGGCTCTAAGTGAATTACTGACTAAAAAACTGAATCATCTTTTGGATTTAATTAGTAGAAGAAATAGTTAACTCTGGTCTGTTTACAGCATTTAAATCATTTTCAGCATGTGTCTGTTAGAAGGAAAAAATAATGTTTAGACTATTACAAAGGTATAAGGGATACTAAATTTATTTAAGTCAGTTAGTTTAGCAATCCAGATCTTCACTTGACTGAAAAGTTGATTGGCTTTATGGTTCTGTCAGACTAAATGAGATTTTGGCTCTAAGTGAATTAATGACTCAAAAATTGAATCATCTTTTGGATTTCCTCCATTTTACTTACTCTCAGCCCAAGTTCAGTTCTTTTAGTTGCTGTATCCAGGTCACTAATGTCCACAGTTTCTACTTTTCCTTTCAAGTTGATATTTTTCACTTTGACTTTAAGCTTGTGAAGATCTTCTTTAACCTGGAAAGCAAGTTATGACAAAAATCACACCCATACCCAAACCCCATGGCATTATGTAGCAGGGTTTAATCCAAAATAAATGTTTCCTAAATACAGAAAAAAAAAAAAGGCAACATCCTATATTTCTGTACTTTTACAAGTAATACATATCCTTTAAAGTCATTGATCGTAGAAAACCTGAGGAAAAAGTCCATTTTAAATCAAACAGCAATGTTGAATCAAAAAGCAATGGCAGTAGCAACATCCTATATTTCTGTACTTTTACAAGTAATACATATCCTTTAAAGTCATTGATCGTAGAAAACCTGAGGAAAAAGTCCATTTTAAATCAAACAGCAATGTTGAATCAAAAAGCAATGGCAGTAAACTTCAGGACTGAGGTCCTTTGCCAAGGAATTATCTTTCCTTACACATTTCAAACACCTCTCTTGGCTTAACTCTGCAGGAATCTCAAAAGTGTTAAGGAGGGACTGAAAGGTAGAGGCCACCTGTGAGGAAATCACGTCAACCCGGATCAAAAATACATATTTACCCTGTGTTAACCAAAAAAGTTCAAGGCCGCATTATGCTAAGAACCATAACATTTAGGAGGCCCAAGCCTTTCTCCAAATTTCACCGGCGACGCCGCAGCCGCTCCCTCAGGCAGGGGCTGAGCCCGCCCGTCCCCTCAGCAGCAAAAGGCCGCGCCGCCCGCGCCTCAGCCGAGCTGTGAGGCGGCCTCCCCGGGGCAGGAGGGGTCCCGCAGGGGGTCGGCTGCCACGGAGGGACGGGACCGGCTCCGGAGCTGCCCAGACCCACCTGCACCAGGTCGGCTCCCGCCTCCCGCCCGGGCTCCAGCGAGCCGGCCATGGCGGCTGCCGCCCTCGCCCCTAGCAACGGGACGCGCGGGCCGGACCGCACCATCCGCCTCGCCGCGGGCAGGAGCGCACGTCAAACGGGGGCCGAGCCCGCTCTCCAGCTCCCTCCTCCCCAGAAGGGTTCGTCCACTCGCCTCTCCCTCCCCTCTTCTCCCCCCCTCCCGCAAGCGGGTGGTAGCGGCGGGGCCGGAAGGGGCGCGGCGGCGGCGGGCGCCATGGCGGCGGCGGGGCCCTTCGCGCTGGTGACCAGCTGCGCCGCCGGCTTCCCGGCCGAGGAGCTCGTCAAACGTGAGTCGTCGTCGTCGTCGCGCTGCGGGGGCCCGGACAGGCTCAGCCGTGGGGTCCCGGCCTCCCTGCAGCTGCAAGGCTTCGGCCCCGCAGCTCCGCACCCCCAGGCCGCGCTCTGAGGGGAGCCCCCAGGGGCGGCCGGTCTCCCCTCACGCACCGTCCCCTCAGCGGCTGAGCCCTCTAAGGAGGGAGGGATCCTCCGGATCCCTGCCTGCCCCCGGGCCTGTGGTGTGTAACTGCCTGCCCTTGAGGAGGGCGTCAGGGGCCTCCTTAATTGCTTTAAGGAAATAAGCTAGTTAACAGACAGTGCAGAGCCCCACGTTGTGTGTTTCGCCCCCTCCGACCCTGAGGGGCAGGAGAGAGCATCGCCACAACCCACAGGAAAAAAAGGCAGCCCCACATCCCAAAATGTCCTATTACCTGCTGGCCACTTGCCATGCCTTAAGTGCAAATAAACCGTTGTTAAGTCATACCTGGGCGAAATAATTTGAGAATTGCTTTGAGACTGAACAAAAATAATACTTTGTTCAATAAGAAACAAAGAACAGGTTGATGGGACCATCAGGTTTGGTGCTGGCCATTCTGATCATTCACAGGCAGAATGAAAAAGTGCCCTTGTTTGATTGGGAAATGGTGGTGGGCCCTGGAATGAGAAGGGGACACCAAAGCAACCAGAGTGGCTCAGGAGTATAGGCACGGGGAAAACAAAAGCAGACTAAATATTGTCCCTCTGGCTTCATCTTTCTGTTTTTGAAGCAAACAGACTATCTGGGCCCCTACGGATGGTAGTATTTCTAAAATTCCTGGTGGGTCTGGACTTCCTGGAAAGTCTCGCTTTTATGCATTAGACTATTTGTTTTCCCAATGCAGAAGCACAAAAAAGGGAAAGCAAAAAAATTCTTCCTCTCTGCAGTTGTCAGAATTGTAGATTGCACTTAGTCCATCTCAAATACATAGGATTCATTCTGTAGAAAGTGGTTTTCTTGGAACCTAGTTCCCCTTTTATGGCTTGAAAAAGGGAACACAAGAGTAAAACCTGATAGTAGAGAAAACTTCGGTGGAATTTTCAGTAATTCTAAAACCAGGGGGATTCCAGGAAGAAGCTGTTTAGATCTTGGTGGTTTTGCCATTACAACTTGTTAGTACAGCCTGGCGTTTTAGAGAACTGTCACGAACAGTTTGATGTGCATACTAAGATGTGTAACTTATCAAACACCCCCTCTGCCTTTTCTGGATTTTTAACTGTTTTTGAGTAAGATCTTAGTTTGGACCTCATAAAGCAGAGCTCTGCCTCCAGGGACTGGCTCCCTCCATCTCATTAAACAATGTTTTAAAACAAGAATAACAGTACAAGGTCTGCAGGCAGAGGCTACTCTGTCAAAGCAGCTGGGTTGATATTGAATTATTTAAGGATTGCATGTCCAAGAATATTGTTATTGGTTGGTGCTTATTTTTGAGGAAGGTATAAGCAAATTGGAAGGAATTATTCAAGGTTCTGGTGGGTTTCCTGTGATTATTTTTCATAGGGAAATTAAACAAGTAAAAAAGGAAGGTGAGCAAAAAGCTTCACAGAAATGCTATTTAATCTGAAAAAAAGTCTTAAAACTTAACTTTTTTTAAAAATAGTACTCACATTGAAATGTCTAGGCTTCCACTACTTTCTAGTACCAAAATTGGAGTCTTACAGATAGTCTTTGTGTTCTCTCAAAAGACATTATCGAGAATTGAGATCATTTACTACAATAAATAACATGAGAATTTTAAGTTCCTGCTTTGTGTAACAAGTGAAATTACATCAGATCCAGAAGCATAAGCAAAACAAACAAACATTGTAAAACATTCAAGGACATGCTGATAAGGAGAAGGCAGCTGTGGCTGGGCTGAAGGGTTTTGGTGGATTGAAGCAAAATGCTGGTGCAAGTCTCAAAGCTTGTGTTTTTACAGCATGAAAGCGCCACGTCAGATTAAAGGCATTATTTGAGGGTGGTTTAGCTCAATGCTGAGAACAGCACCATTATATTAACACCTCTGAAGCAGTACAGTGTTTGAGATACAATATGTATGGTTAAATGTTATTAAATTACTGTATAGGTTGGTAGGATCCTTGGGTTTTGAGTCTATAATCGAAACGGGAAACAAACCCTTACCAGTATTATCACAGCTTTTGCCCCATGTTGCTGGATTTCCCTGGTACATGCTCTTTTTAGGCAAACTTGTGTAAGTAAAAGGAAGCCACTTAGAGTGTTCACTGTTAGGTCTATGAGAACCAGTTTCTCCTGCTGTTTCCCAGAACTTCCCAGGCTAATTACAAGGTTTTTCCAGTGTTTTCATCCTGTTAAATAGGAAATGGCTCAAGGATGAAAATAATATTGTGGTACATTTGCTAGATATATTTTTATTCTTTCAGGTTTCCGGGGAATGCCCTGAATGCTTTCTTACATTAGGTACTCTGGCAAAACAAAGCTATTTAAAATGCACAGGGTAGGATTTGCTCTTCTTAGATACATTAATCACAAATCAAACCAGCAAATAATATGGTTTTCATTTTTAAAAATGCTGGCCAACAGGGGGCCGAGCCCCTGATATGATTTTTTTTCTTTTTTTCTTTTTTTTTTTTTCTTTTTTTGGTGCTTACCACTCCCCTCCTCCCCCACAGCATATTTCTGAGTTCTCTTTACTCCTTGTGTAATTTGCAGGAGTATTTTTTTTATGGTGTATTCCACCAGGTGGCTCTCAAGGCCCAGAATGGGAGAACTATTTGGTGTACCTACCAACTAAGAGGACTTGGGATCATTTAGGGCATTGTAGAAAACTGAATTCCGTTCATATTACATGTATTCAGTCTGAAAAACTCTGGGAGGAGTGATCAATACCTTAGTCCCTTTGGGGAAAAAAATAAATGCCAAATTGGTTCAGAAATTGTCTGTTTGGTCCTTAAATTCAAATAATACACTGTAGATGAAGAAGCTTCTATTGCTGCCAAGTGCTTTTATACAGAAACATGGGACACTGAAATACAGTGTGTCTTCATTAGTATTCAGTTACTTCAGTAAAATAAGTGTCCAGCATTAGTAGTTACAGTATTTCTTAGAGGACCTTGAACTCTAAGTCATGTTTTTGAATGACACTAAGCGATATTCTTTTGTGGCATGAATTTTTCCATGCATGTTTTTAGGACTTTTTAAGGGTGATGCATTTGGAATCTGTTTGCATTCCTGTCATCCAAACAAGCCACTTCTGCTCCATGAAAAGGCCAGTTAATTAAGTCAGCCCAGTAGCCTTTCTACTGTTGTGGTCAAAGAGTGAGTCAGTTGGTTTTCCAGGCTCTTTGGATGGCAAACCACTGACACTTTCAATGGCTGGGGAGTTTAAAATTAAATATGAGTAACTCACTAGAGATAAGTTTGACAAGCCACCTCCTTTTGCCATATTGATTTTCTAGACATTTATTCCAATCAAACATAATGGGATTTATGCTGATGAATATTTTCTAAATTAGATATGAAACTATTCTGGCTGAACTTACTTTTTTCATTAAAATACCCAATCAAACATAATGGGATTTATGCTGATGGATATTCTCTAAATCAGATATGAAACTATTCTGGCTGAATTTGGGCTGTCTCAGAAAGAAATTTCTGGAAACCAGAGGTAGCAAATGTAATCCTGAAAACCTGTTCCATCATGGAACATATCCATGACAACTCAGTTTGAGTTGCAGTGTATATTTCTTTTGTAGTCTCTGCTTGTTTACTCTGAAAGCCAAAACCTAATTGGTCTGAGTGACTTTTGTGGAAGAGAACTGTTCACAAGACGCCCAAACTGCATTTAGTTTCCTGCCATGAGTAATCAGCCTGTTTTGCAGTAATTTGTGACAACCCTACGTGTGCTGAGCCACGGCAACCCTGAAGCCTTTCAGAAAGCTCCTTTGAGTTTAGTGTGCAACATCCATTTTTACTGGGAGAGAAATTTCACAGGGGATTGGCAAAATCTCTTTGGGTGAATGCTGGGTAATCAGAAGCACAATGGGATGAAAGAAAACCGCTTAAAATACAGGAACAGTAGCATGTAATAGGAAATGGGACATGTCCTCATTCTTCTAGCAGTACTTTGAGGTCTAAATTTGTCCATGAACTCTTTTGTAAGGAAAAAAAAAAAGAATCACTTACAGAGCAAATGTGAAAGTTCTTTCACATCAGCTTTTGAAAATCTTTATAAGAAATTCTTTCCTTTTGTATTCTTGCTCAGGTGCTAACTTCACCAAGTGACTTTTGAACTGGATTCCTTTCCCCTCCCTCTTTTCCTACCTTTGGCTTTGAGTGTTACTGCTGATTTTCTGTGTTTTTCTATGGACTCCTTTATTCTTAGCTTCTTATGGTGTTGACTTGCAATTCCATTAGCTTAGAACTGATTTTAGTTACTTATTTTTAACTGTCAAAACATTAGCGAAGGGATAATGATACTGTATTTTACGTAACATTCAAAACATCTGGTTTCCAGGGCAGAAAATTAAGATTATGCCTGCATTTGAAAAGCCAGGCAACAGATAATTCCAGGAAGAAAAGGTGTCCCTGTGTTTTGGACACGCACAATGACACTGTCTGCCTAACTTGGTTCCTCTCCAGGTTGCTATATAATTTTGTCACATTCTATGTAAGCAGAGTGAACACTCCCCACATTGGCCCTAATACCCATTTAAAAGGAACTCCTCATCTGGCAGCAATTTGTACATCTTAGAGCTAATGTTTAGCAGAGATACCAAACTAAATTATCCCACCTATAACACAGCATCTAGTCATTCTTAAAGCTCCTGTTTTATAGAAGAAAAAAAAAACTTTTCATCTGCTAAACTACCTTTATTATAATACAATATGTACATGAAAGCTATAGATTTTGTGAAATGACTTGCTATTTGATGATCTCTCTTACTAATTGCTTGGGTTTTTTTTTTTTGAAGAGTAGGCTTGATGTATTTGTGTAGCCTAACTTGAAAAGCTTGGGTTTAAAACTGACAGTTTATGTTGGTGTTTCCCTGGAAGATGGGTGCAAGGTGTTTGTTTTGTGTCACTCGAGCGTAACACCAGCCAATGCCAACAGGAGGGAGATACCTGCTGCAAAGTGACTGCAGTATTATGTGAAGTGCTTTTCTCCTTCAAAAAACCCAGACAGGAGATTTCCCCCCAGGTTTCTTTTTCTGAGGTTGAATTTCTCTCTCAGATTCCCTGTGTCCTCCTCCTCCTCCCTGCTGCAAATAATCCTCCTGGTTTAGAGCTCTCCTCTGTGCTGCCTTGTGCTCCATGCTCATTCACTAGTTAGATTTCTCAGACTTTGTAGTTAGTTGCAAAAACCATCAGACCTTTCCATGGCAATCTTGGCAATGAGGTTTTTCCTGCCTTTTCATTGATAAAATACACATAGTTTCAAATTCAAGTTCCAACTATTTGGGGATATTCCAGCATCTCCAGGCATTGTGTCTCAATACCTTTAAAATATTACCCTTAAGACCTTTTTAAACCCATATACTTTATTTCTTCATTTTTATTAACTCTTCTTATGCTCAAATAAATTCTAGATGGCTCAGCCAATTTAATATATAATTGACCTGTGTTATAAAGTGTCCAAGATAAAGTGTCCCTTTCCAGCAAAGTATAAATTGGATGCTCAGCTTCTAACTATAATTCAACTCCACCAGGTGGCTGTCACGCTATGAGAGCGTGCGCTGGGAAGGTTGTTACCAGCACATGAAGGGACAGTGTTTAACATTATCTTATCAAATCACTGCCTTGGATTTTAATTGTCGAACTCCTACGTGGAATTTAATGGGATTTACAACTGAATTGTAGTCACTTGGTTCATTTTTTCATTAGTTACCTTCAGGTTTCGGTTGCAGTCAAACCATTCTTCACATCTGAATGAACAGACAAAGTTTGTTTCTGCTGTGATAAAGCCTAGGTATTCTCTCCATACAGCCTGTTTGCAGGTACTGAGTTGGAGACTAACACTTTAAAAGCTATTTCCAGAAAGAAAAGGCTTGCTTCCTGAAGAGCTGCTGCTCTTTGTTTTATTTTGAAAGCTACAAACTAAACTCTTTGAAACTAAACTCTTGGAAAAAAACTCTTTTGAAAGCTTATTGGTAAACTCCAGGACAGAGTAAGAAATAAAGTTGAGTTTTTAAAGATCTTAAATATATACTGTTTTGTTATAGTAAGTAAAGATGGCTCTGTATCAGCATTGTACCAAGCTTCTCTAGACAAATTATTTTCTTGGTGCTGGTTTTATCATCAGTTTCATTCATTTTCTTTTATCCAGGTATCACAGGAAGAGATGACCTCACTGTGGGTGCGACTACAAGTGGAAGAGTGAATTTCTACCCCTGGACAATAGATAACAAATATTATTCTGCGGATATTCACCTCTGTGTAGTGCCAAACACATTTCTTGTTACTGGAGATATTGCTGAATCTGTGCAAGCCTTTGTAGTATACTTCGACAGCACAATAGTAAGACTCTTCTGCTTCATTATATTGCTTTATGTGTATGATATAGTTGCCTTATCACAGTGATAGCCACAAATTACGTTGTCTTCATCTTGTGCCATCCATTCCTTTTGGGCTGTTCTATTAATTATCAGTAGATCAATGTTAAATTATGCCTGCCATCAATGGAAGCAGTTTTTTTCCCTTTCACTATTGTACTCCAGTTGGAAGAGAGGCTTTCAGGATGCAAACATGCCACTAAGTTAGGCAAATCCTCTTCCAGTTCACCACCTCCAGCTTTATGTTAAATTATGCCTGCCATCAATGGAAGCAGTTTTTTTCCCTTTCACTATTGTACTCCAGTTGGAAGAGAGGCTTTCAGGATGCAAACATGTATCAGTAGATCAATGTTAAATTATGCCTGCTATCAATGTAAGCAGTCTCTTTCCCTTTCACTATTGTACTCCAGTTGGAAGAGAGGCTTTCAGGATGCAAACATGCCACTAAGTTAGGCAAATCCTCTTCCAGTCCCCCACCTCCAACTCTGCTCCTGGCTGGTGCTAGTTTGGAAAGGCTGCTTTAGGACAGCCAAGAATGACAGAGCTAAATGTGAGATTCAGTACTATCATTTCACCCAAAATTGTTTCTGCTAAGCTGGCAGCCGTGAAAACAGTGCTTTAGCGAAAGCCAGAAAGATTCTGAGATAAAAAAAATTTCTAAAAAAGGAGTTGTTTTTCATCACAGATGGGAAAGGGCACACATACCACACATTCAGCAAAGATATAGAATAACCTAGAATATATAACTTGGAGTAAACTAGAGCAATAGGAGTAGTTCACCAGTCCCCATAACATCCACTTGAGTGTGGAAGATGGAATAGCTGCACTTTAAACCCCAAATATGCTTAAAACGATATATCATGATTAGCCTTAAGTAAAAATCTTTCCTATTCTACACTAGGATTGCATAATTAATATTAAACATGACAGGGAGGTTGAAGGCAATAGGATTAACTCGTTTAAGATAAGCCAGGAATCAGAAGGAAGTTGTGTATAAATCAGCTTCTCTGACTAGAACACAAGTGTCTAAAACATACTTGATACGTAGCCTAGCATATTTCCTTACTTCATTTTATTCTAATAAATTCTAATAATAAATCTAATGATTTAAAAATGAAAGTATTTGAGATGTATTCCAAAGAACTTTTGGGTTTTTCTCCATTTAGGAATCTGGACTCGATAGTGTCTCTGAATGGCTTCCCCTGACAGAAGAGTGGTTACCAGAAGTCATGATCCTGGTTTGTAACAGAGTGTCTGAAAATGGTATGAAACCCAAAGAAATTCCAAACTGACCTAGAGTTATTAACCTTGCATAATAATTTTTCTACTTAAATCAACACAATTGTTTTTCAAAATATCTGTGTGAGACTGGGCTTGAGATTTGATTGAGAACCAGCTTACATCTGTGACCAGGAACAGTAATCTTAAGCTAATTGTGGTTGAAACTGAATCAGAATTTTACAATCTTGCTTAAAATGAGGTCTGTGTGTCCCATGCTTAGTGTTGCCAGTATGCACTGCCAGGTAACTAAAAAGGTATTCACATTAATAAATGATCCTCTCCGGTGAAGAATGAGGATGACTGTTGGTTGCTTAACTACAGTGGAAAGTACATTCATCTTTTTTGACCATTTGGACACTAAATACACCCATTTGCTTTGGTTCTAGATTAGTACATGCTGTACAACAGCAAGCCCTTGAGGTACAAATACATCCCTGTAACTTAATTCAGATTCAAACCTGGAGTTAATAGAAGTCTTCATTCACTGTGGCACATCAGTTACATTTCCCTTTGAGTACCCACTGCAAAGCCATTTGATTTTATGGTATTTGAAAAAAAAAAAAACCCAAACCAATTCAATTCAAAACAAAACCAAAACAATTCAAAGAAGGAATTTGTTTAACTGGAGTTTTGGAATCAAATTCCAAGTGAGTGGATGACCCATGCCAGCTGCTATATATTTCCCCCTGCCAGAATACAATCCAGAATAAGCAAACAACTTTGAGGGAATAAAATGTAGGTAAAAATTCAACTGCTGATATTGGTCTCAAATGTGGATGTTTAATATGAATTTTTGTTTTCCAACTGTAGGTGTCAACAGACAGAAAGCTCAAGAATGGTGCATCAAGCACGGCTTTGAACTGGTAGAACTTAGCCCTGAGGAACTGCCTGATGAAGATGGTAGGACTCCTGTTTTAATTTTTAGAATGAAAGAACACATCAAAATATCTTCTAAACAATTGCAAGGGGCATAACTTTATTTATGTGCTACGTTATTATTGCATGGAATGCTCCCAGTTGGTGAGGCTTAGCCTCAGCTATAAAAGGTCAGGAGGAGGAGGTGGTTATTTCCTCCAAGAAATTCCAGTTGTCTCCTCCCAAATACAGCTGCTGTTTGTGTAGCACCTACATAAAAATAATATCTGCTCATTTTTCTGGCACTAATCCAGGACTGCATTGATAGAATAGAAGCATTTACATTCCACTCTGGAAATAAATCTAAAAAAACAAGAACCAGAGAGATGCACAAGGGCAAAAAAATTCTTTGTCTTTTTAAAAGAGACTTTAAAACTGTTGTATGTACCAAGAGAAGGCAGACATTATTCAAACAGTGACAAGATAGGCTGAAAAGGGGAGATCATTGAAAACATTTTAGAATAGCACACAGTGGTACACAGGAAATAAACCAGTTTCAAAATCACTGGCTGACCACATGTTTATAACTTGAAAAAACCCATCGAGCAAAGTCAGAAGCGTGAGGTGTGATGTTCCACTCTTGAAAAGTGACTGTGCACTTCCGGACAGCCTTATCAGCATCAGCCTTATCTCCTCATTTCAGTGATACAAAAAAAAAAAAAGGGTTTAGATCTTGTCTCTCTATAGAGCCAAAATGAGATAACCAAGTCCGTTTCCAGGCTGGAGCGGAATTAGTCACTAACATTTGCTCTATTTCAGGTTCACCAAGTACATAGCTGACACCAAAAATCATTTAGTCGAAAGGTCTTCTGAACTAGAACTCAAGTTCCTCCCCCCTTTTAAAGGCCTAGATTAAAATTGTATCTTGAGTAGCTAAGAACCCCCTTCTTCCCCCCACCATGTCTTCAAAGATGCTTTTCTTTTTGGCACTTTGTTAGCCAGGGAGGGAGGGGTACACCTATTTCTGATTTATAGAAGCCAGAACAATTGGAAGTTGGTACCCTTTAGACTAAAGTTGTCTTATGAAGTGCTTTAAAAGGAAATACTAGTAATGTTAAATCAAGAGGTTTTTTTCTGTTGAATAATTGGTGTAAAAGCAAGCTATGTACTATTTAAAGAATATAAACAATGGGAATACTAACACAGTACAATAATCTTTGGAGTATTAAGATACATGTTCTTTCCTGGATTTTTAATATGGTAGTTGATTCACTGTGACTCATGCACAGGAAGAAACATAGTCCAGTAAGTAATATTTACTCCATAAGCATGCTGTATGAATTACAAAAGATAAAATGGACACAGGCTATGTACTATTTAAAGAATATAAACAATGGGAATACTAACACAGTACAATAATCTTTGGAGTATTAAGATACATGTTCTTTCCTGGATTTTTAATATGGTAGTTGATTCACTGTGACTCATGCACAGGAAGAAACATATTCCAGTAAGTAATATTTACTCCATAAACATGCTGTATGAATTACAAAAGATAGAATGGACACATTAAACATACTGGGCCAATGTCTGTGTAAAAATGATGACATTTCTGGCAGTTTATCACAAGTGAACTGGAGCTCTTGCTGTGCTGTCAGTCAGTTGTTTGTGCAGCAAGGACAGGAACTCTAAACTGAGACTCGATAACTCTGATACAAAACCAAACAGCAGTGTTATAGAGGGCAAAATATTTGATCTAAGGAGTCACAGACAGCTTGAAATTAATTTTAAAAGGCAGTTTCAATTAACTATGCCTGTCCCCTAGTTGTCCTAAAAATGTCTGAGTTTTAAGCAATCACATTTTTGTACCCAAGAGTGGTGGGGTTTTTTTCCCCCCACCATTGCTTTGCAAGACCTCCACAAAGGTGGGAAGCTGACTAAACTGAGGAAATGGGAAAACTGACTTTATACAAAGTGGTGTCAGATCTAGTCAGTAAATAAGTTGAAGTCCAAATAATGCTTTCCCTAGGCTTTAAAGTTATTGTAATTCACGGGATTACTGGAACATTTGGAGTTAGATGTTGTGGAGATAGCTTTACTATGATCACTTTTATTTTTAACAAGCATCACACCTTTTAAAATGGTTCTTTACTTTCCAAAGGAAGGAAAAGTAATTCTAGCATCAATTTTTATGCCGTGCAGCATTCTAAAAGATCTTAGGGTAAAGGATGCCTTGCTTTTAACAGCAGCTTAAAAATTGTTTATTACTATTAAATTTACTTGTATGTTATTTACCAGCTTAGGCCTCATGCTAAATATTTAACAAAACCCCACTCAGAATTCAGATCTCTGCAAGAGGCTGAGAGCTCACAGTTCATAATACCTGGAAGCATAGACAGAGGAGTGAGGCATTAATTGAGATTTGTTTGGCCTCTCATAAAGCAAAAGCAAGAAATCTGTGTTTTCTAACAAAACAAAGTCATTTTTATCTATTGCTATAAGATAAACCAGGCATTCAGACACACACCTCCTCACTTTCAGGCAAGTAGTGAGTTTGGGGATAAATCTTAGGAGTGCAATGTCTTTGTCTTTTGGTTTAGATGATTTTCCTGAGTCCACTGGAGTGAAACGAATCGTACAGGCCTTGAATGCCAACGTGTGGTCCAACGTGGTCATGAAGAGCGGTACGTAACACGGGTTCCTCTTTGGTATGAGCTCTGGAGAACACAGGCCTTGAGGGCTTAGTATTTTTGGCAAAAGTTTAAACTGAGCAGCTACAGTGCTACTGCCACTGCGTCAGTGCACAGATCACTACAGCACTTTTAAACCTTTTACGTGGAATAGTAGTTTCAGGTATTGCTTTCATTGTACCCCAATGCATAGAGAAATTTACAGGCAATGGGTGAGATTTAGTCCCATTTCAGCATCTGTTCCCTCTGTACTTGCTCTCTACCAATAACTTGAGTTTAAGTATTCCACTAATTCTTCAAATTTCAGTGAAAAATGAAAGCTTGGTCCATCAAACTCTAGCAGCAAATAGCTAGTCATTATCAGCTTGGTCAAAAAACAGATAAATAGTTTAGTGTAGAAGCAGTAAGCGTTAAATTCCAAATTTGTTACAGCTTTTTGAAAAGAACGTTTGAAACAGGGATGAAAACAGCAAGTGCAGAGATAAGACTTGACAAAGAAGTGATTTCAAGTGTCTGTTGAAGGGCATACTGAGTGCATGGCAAGAAGGACTGTTTCCCCTACAGAAACCCCCCCTGACTACACAGAACCCACAGAATGTTTCGAAAACGGTGCGAAAACCAGGCAATAATTTCGTGCAGACAGTTGATTATCAGCTGGCGTTGGAGTTTTGGAAAAACCACTTTAGGATCAGACTCATTAGCAAAGGAAATGCTGTTGCTAGCCCAGAGTTACTGCAAGAAGGAGATACTCCCATTGACTTGAAAACCTGTAATTGCCTTCCTAATAATACAAGCCCTTGCCGGAAATGTAGGAAGATTAAACTCTTGTGGAGCACTTGGCCTTACATTTCTTATTTCACAAAGCCTCATCCCACCAGCCAGCAGCCTTCCCATGATGTCTGTCTGCTCCCTGATGCACAATTTTCCATTCTTACAGCTTCTTCCTTCCTACTTTTTTTAACTGTGTAATGATTTCAAGTGCTGAGAGGCTTCAGCTAATTCCTGTAACTGGAAGCTGGTTACAGGGACTCCGCAGAACTAGGATGAGAACTGCTAAACCCATCAGCTTTTTGAATTATTTTTTTCCTAACACAGCCTTTTAAGTATTTCTCATACCACATCAGAACAGGGTTCAAACTTAAGGTAATCATTCTAGAGAAATTGGTAGCCATTTGAGATGGCGTGAAGTTATCTCACTAGTGCTAAAACAGTTTTCTGAACAGCGTACTTCCTGCGTTTGACAGATGCCACATTACAGAAGAACAGAATTTAGTCACTGTTCAGTTCTTGGGGGGAAATTCCTGTGCATCATTAGCATGTTCTGTAAAAGGTCAGACTCCTTGGAAATCCAGAGTTTCGATCGTCCTAAAAATGTCTGAGTTTTAAGCAATCACATTTTTGTACCCAAGAGTGGTGGGGTTTTTTTCCCCCCACCATTGCTTTGCAAGACCTCCACAAAGGTGGGAAGCTGACTAAACTGAGGAAATGGGAAAACTGACTTTATACAAAGTGGTGTCAGATCTAGTCAGTAAATAAGTTGAAGTCCAAATAATGCTTTCCCTAGGCTTTAAAGTTATTGTAATTCACGGGATTACTGGAACATTTGGAGTTAGATGTTATGGAGATAGCTTTACTATGATCACTTTTATTTTTAACAAGCATCACACCTTTTAAAATGGTTCTTTACTTTCCAAAGGAAGGAAAAGTAATTCTAGCATCAATTTTTATGCCGTGCAGCATTCTAAAAGATCTTAGGGTAAAGGATGCCTTGCTTTTAACAGCAGCTTAAAAATTGTTTATTACTATTAAATTTACTTGTATGTTATTTACCAGCTTAGGCCTCATGCTAAATATTTAACAAAACCCCACTCAGAATTCAGATCTCTGCAAGAGGCTGAGAGCTCACAGTTCATAATACCTGGAAGCATAGACAGAGGAGTGAGGCATTAATTGAGATTTGTTTGGCCTCTCATAAAGCAAAAGCAAGAAATCTGTGTTTTCTAACAAAACAAAGTCATTTTTATCTATTGCTATAAGATAAACCAGGCATTCAGACACACACCTCCTCACTTTCAGGCAAGTAGTGAGTTTGGGGATAAATCTTAGGAGTGCAATGTCTTTGTCTTTTGGTTTAGATGATTTTCCTGAGTCCACTGGAGTGAAACGAATCGTACAGGCCTTGAATGCCAACGTGTGGTCCAACGTGGTCATGAAGAGCGGTACGTAACATGGGTTCCTCTTTGGTATGAGCTCTGGAGAACACAGGCCTTGAGGGCTTAGTATTTTTGGCAAAAGTTTAAACTGAGCAGCTACAGTGCTACTGCCACTGCGTCAGTGCACAGATCACTACCACACTTTTAAACCTTTTACGTGGAATAGTAGTTTCAGGTATTGCTTTCATTGTACCCCAATGCATAGAGAAATTTACAGGCAATGGGTGAGATTTAGTCCCATTTCAGCATCTGTTCCCTCTGTACTTGCTCTCTACCAATAACTTGAGTTTAAGTATTCCACTAATTCTTCAAATTTCAGTGAAAAATGAAAGCTTGGTCCATCAAACTCTAGCAGCAAATAGCTAGTCATTATTAGCTTGGTCAAAAAACCGATAAATAGTTTAGTGTAGAAGCAGTAAGTGTTAAATTCCAAATTTGTTAGTTTTTTTGAAAAGAATGTTTGAAATAGGGATGAAAACAGCAAGTGCAGAGATAAGACTTGACAAAGAAGTGATTTCAAGTGTCTGTTGAAGGGCATACTGAGTGCATGGCAAGAAGGACTGTTTCCCCTACAGAAACCCCCCCTGACTACACAGAACCCACAGAATGTTTCGAAAACGGTGCGAAAACCAGGCAATAATTTCGTGCAGACAGTTGATTATCAGCTGGCGTTGGAGTTTTGGAAAAACCACTTTAGGATCAGACTCATTAGCAAAGGAAATGCTGTTGCTAGCCCAGAGTTACTGCAAGAAGGAGATACTCCCATTGACTTGAAAACCTGTAATTGCCTTCCTAATAATACAAGCCCTTGCCGGAAATGTAGGAAGATTAAACTCTTGTGGAGCACTTGGCCTTACATTTCTTATTTCACAAAGCCTCATCCCACCAGCCAGCAGCCTTCCCATGATGTCTGTCTGCTCCCTGATGCACAATTTTCCATTCTTACAGCTTCTTCCTTCCTACTTTTTTTAACTGTGTAATGATTTCAAGTGCTGAGAGGCTTCAGCTAATTCCTGTAACTGGAAGCTGGTTACAGGGACTCCGCAGAACTAGGATGAGAACTGCTAAACCCATCAGCTTTTTGAATTATTTTTTTCCTAACACAGCCTTTTAAGTATTTCTCATACCACATCAGAACAGGGTTCAAACTTAAGGTAATCATTCTAGAGAAATTGGTAGCCATTTGAGATGGCGTGAAGTTATCTCACTAGTGCTAAAACAGTTTTCTGAACAGCGTACTTCCTGCGTTTGACAGATGCCACATTACAGAAGAACAGAATTTAGTCACTGTTCAGTTCTTGGGGGGAAATTCCTGTGCATCATTAGCATGTTCTGTAAAAGGTCAGACTCCTTGGAAATCCAGAGTTTCGATCTCCACAGTACAAAAACCACACAGCATCGATGCACGTTACTACAAACCCCTCAGGAAGTGAACTATATTTGGAAGCTGTTGCAGCCTGACTATGACTTCAAAGGGAGATAGTTGAACTCATTTTACTTAAAATAAAGCTTTTTACAACCTGGGATGTATCTTTTGTTTTCAGCTTCCCCCTGATCCTGGAAATTGGCCACTAATAACTCAAACTTTAGCTTTTCTACTCAATTTAGAATTATTTATCTACACCTGTTGGCCCTTTAGAAGCAACACAGTCTTACTTCAATTGAAGATTTTTCATAGAGTATATTTATATAGTAGTAAAAGCTTAGAGCACTGTTAAGTGTAGCCATCTAAAAAGCCAGTGTTACAGCATTGCCTTACTTCACCTGTTTGTATGAGAATTTAAATTTACAGACAGAGCAGAAAGGACTTTTTTCAAGTACAAGCATTAAACCCATGTTACTTTAAGGCATTTAACCTTAAGCCCAAACACAGTTCTCCTTAAGTTGTGAAGTGGTTGTGTCACACATCTATTAAGAAAATTCTTGACCTTTTAATTTTTTCCTCTAATGATTAAACACACGCATTCTCACACCAACTCATAAAAATAGGTATTAAAAACAAAAGAGTTGAATTAGAAACCTTTTCACATGAAGTATTACCACAGGCTTTGTGAGAAAATGAAGCAATATTGTCTCTATGAAAAGAAAACCAGGTACTCTTACCTGAGAGTCTCCAGAGGCAGTTCCCTGTTGTAGTTGGTACAAAGTTTTTGGTACTCCAGGCCCCAGAGCTCACTCCAATCTGAGAATCAGGTGTTTCCTTTCCCCTTATACAGAAGAGCACAAGTAGTTCATCACCTAAAACATCTTCTTATCTGTCCCTTCAAGAGCAGCAGTAGCTGACCCAAGAGGGCAAGAAGAGAAATTATTTACTGCCCTCTGAAAGAGGCTACTTATCTCCTTTCCTGCTTAAATACCTGCTTTAGTGGTCCCAGCTGAAGCTGGTTACTTAGGGTGGGGGCTCATCATTAGCCTGGTTCTTGTAGCAAAAAATTCACCTGATTTAGGGGGACTATTGAAACTTAGTTATTTAAGCAAGTTACGAATTTTGACTTTTTAATTTCAATTTTCTACGGAAGTCAGGATCACCACATGTTAGCTAGCCAGAAGATGGAGGAGTAGTAGATAAAGACAGTGGAAAACCTTTTGCTATGAAATGAGTATGTGTGGGTCTTGAAGCCACGCTCAGAGCCCAGTGTCTGAGAGCTCCCCAGCCATTGCTGTGCGATACCTGGGACACTGCACGGGCTCCATCATCTTACAATAAGTAGAGTGAGATAATGTTTGGCTTTGATGCTGTAAGAACACTGTGTAAGGCATCACCCACTTCCTGAATTGCACCCAGAAGTTGAAATAATTTTTACGTCCAATAAAAAGGGTTTATAGGAAGGCTTTTTGAAGGGTGTGCCTGCAACCAAGCGTTATGTCTGCCGCCTCCCTGACCACGCCGCCAGAAACAAATAGCTGCTTTTTCAGAGGTCCCCACTGGGGATCCCAGTTTCTCTCTAACTGGGACAACATTTTTTAACTACGCTGGCTGAGGTGACGTGGATGTGGCCATGGTGGGGATGGAGCCACTGTCATTTCTCTGTACAGGATGAACTCTGATGGGAGATGGGAGAGAGGGACACGGTTAGGTCACTCCATCCACCCCTCTGCCAACGTGGTTATGTTCTCTCCCCAGTACATTCTGGACTGCCATGTCCAGTCCAGCTTCAGATGACTCAGAAATTGGCTAAGTGTCCCAAAAGACAGCTCTTTGCTCAGCTCAGTTAAACTCTGGGAAGCTGCTTCAGTCGGGGTTGTGATTCCCAATCTTTTATCCCTCAGTTGCCCGTTAATTCAGCTGTTGGACTTTGTGGGCTTTCACAGGTCTCACAACTGAATATTTTTAAGGCAAATCAGTCCAGGGATGAAAACAGCAAGTGCAGAGATAAGACTTGACAAAGAAGTGATTTCAAGTGTCTGTTGAAGGGCATACTGAGTGCATGGCAAGAAGGACTGTTTCCCCTACAGAAACCCCCCCTGACTACACAGAACCCACAGAATGTTTCGAAAACGGTGCGAAAACCAGGCAATAATTTCGTGCAGACAGTTGATTATCAGCTGGCGTTGGAGTTTTGGAAAAACCACTTTAGGATCAGACTCATTAGCAAAGGAAATGCTGTTGCTAGCCCAGAGTTACTGCAAGAAGGAGATACTCCCATTGACTTGAAAACCTGTAATTGCCTTCCTAATAATACAAGCCCTTGCCGGAAATGTAGGAAGATTAAACTCTTGTGGAGCACTTGGCCTTACATTTCTTATTTCACAAAGCCTCATCCCACCAGCCAGCAGCCTTCCCATGATGTCTGTCTGCTCCCTGATGCACAATTTTCCATTCTTACAGCTTCTTCCTTCCTACTTTTTTTAACTGTGTAATGATTTCAAGTGCTGAGAGGCTTCAGCT
The DNA here is from genome assembly GCF_001431845.1 of Calidris pugnax. Taxonomy (NCBI): domain Eukaryota; kingdom Metazoa; phylum Chordata; class Aves; order Charadriiformes; family Scolopacidae; genus Calidris; species Calidris pugnax. The sequence continues at coordinate 511,288 of NW_015090969.1, read as the reverse complement.
AATTCCTGTAACTGGAAGCTGGTTACAGGGACTCCGCAGAACTAGGATGAGAACTGCTAAACCCATCAGCTTTTTGAATTATTTTTTTCCTAACACAGCCTTTTAAGTATTTCTCATACCACATCAGAACAGGGTTCAAACTTAAGGTAATCATTCTAGAGAAATTGGTAGCCATTTGAGATGGCGTGAAGTTATCTCACTAGTGCTAAAACAGTTTTCTGAACAGCGTACTTCCTGCGTTTGACAGATGCCACATTACAGAAGAACAGAATTTAGTCACTGTTCAGTTCTTGGGGGGAAATTCCTGTGCATCATTAGCATGTTCTGTAAAAGGTCAGACTCCTTGGAAATCCAGAGTTTCGATCTCCACAGTACAAAAACCACACAGCATCGATGCACGTTACTACAAACCCCTCAGGAAGTGAACTATATTTGGAAGCTGTTGCAGCCTGACTATGACTTCAAAGGGAGATAGTTGAACTCATTTTACTTAAAATAAAGCTTTTTACAACCTGGGATGTATCTTTTGTTTTCAGCTTCCCCCTGATCCTGGAAATTGGCCACTAATAACTCAAACTTTAGCTTTTCTACTCAATTTAGAATTATTTATCTACACCTGTTGGCCCTTTAGAAGCAACACAGTCTTACTTCAATTGAAGATTTTTCATAGAGTGTATTTGTATAGTAGTGAATGCTTAGAGCACTGTTAAGTGTAGCCATCTAAAAAGCCAGTGTTACAGCATTGCCTTACTTCACCTGTTTGTATGAGAATTTAAATTTACAGACAGAGCAGAAAGGACTTTTTTCAAGTACAAGCATTAAACCCATGTTACTTTAAGGCATTTAACCTTAAGCCCAAACACAGTTCTCCTTAAGTTGTGAAGTGGTTGTGTCACACATCTATTAAGAAAATTCTTGACCTTTTAATTTTTTCCTCTAATGATTAAACACACGCATTCTCACACCAACTCATAAAAATAGGTATTAAAAACAAAAGAGTTGAATTAGAAACCTTTTCACATGAAGTATTACCACAGGCTTTGTGAGAAAATGAAGCAATATTGTCTCTATGAAAAGAAAACCAGGTACTCTTACCTGAGAGTCTCCAGAGGCAGTTCCCTGTTGTAGTTGGTACAAAGTTTTTGGTACTCCAGGCCCCAGAGCTCACTCCAATCTGAGAATCAGGTGTTTCCTTTCCCCTTATACAGAAGAGCACAAGTAGTTCATCACCTAAAACATCTTCTTATCTGTCCCTTCAAGAGCAGCAGTAGCTGACCCGAGAGGGCAAGAAGAGAAATGATTTACTGTCCTCTGAAAGGGGCTACTTACCTCATTTCCTGCTTAAATACCTGCTTTAGTGGTCCCAGCTGAAGCTGGTTACTTAGGGTGGGGGCTCATAATTAGCCTGGCTCTTGTAGCAAAAAATTCACCAGATTTAGGGGGACTATTGAAACTTAGTTATTTAAGCAAGTTATGAATTTTGACTTTTTAATGTCAATTTTCTACGGAAGTCAGGATCACCCCATGTTAGCTAGCCAGAAGATGGAGGAGTAGTAGATAAAGACAGTGGAAAACCTTTTGCTATGAAATGAGTATGTGTGGGTCTTGAAGCCACGCTCAGAGCCCAGTGTCTGAGAGCTCCCCAGCCATTGCTGTGCGATACCTGGGACACTGCACGGGCTCCATCATCTTACAATAAGTAGAGTGAGATAATGTTTGGCTTTGATGCTGTAAGAACACTGTGTAAGGCATCACCCACTTCCTGAATTGCACCCAGAAGTTGAAATAACTTTTACGTCCAATAAAAAGGGTTTATAGGAAGGCTTTTTGAAGGGTGTGCCTGCAACCAAGCGTTATGTCTGCCGCCTCCCTGACCACGCCGCCAGAAACAAATAGCTGCTTTTTCAGAGGTCCCCACTGGGGATCCCAGTTTCTCTCTAACTGGGACAACATTTTTTAACTACGCTGGCTGAGGTGACGTGGATGTGGCCATGGTGGGGATGGAGCCACTGTCATTTCTCTGTACAGGATGAACTCTGATGGGAGATGGGAGAGAGGGACACGGTTAGGTCACTCCATCCACCCCTCTGCCAACGTGGTTATGTTCTCTCCCCAGTACATTCTGGACTGCCATGTCCAGTCCAGCTTCAGATGACTCAGAAATTGGCTAAGTGTCCCAAAAGACAGCTCTTTGCTCAGCTCAGTTAAACTCTGGGAAGCTGCTTCAGTCGGGGTTGTGATTCCCAATCTTTTATCCCTCAGTTGCCCGTTAATTCAGCTGTTGGACTTTGTGGGCTTTCACAGGTCTCACAACTGAATATTTTTAAGGCAAATCAGTCAGCTAAACTGATTCACTTCTTCCCACACTGTTGGCGAGTGATTTCTTAAAGCAGTAAAACTGTATAAAACCTTGAACAAATATAACTGTGTGTTGAACTGTATAAAAAGTTGAAACAAATACCTGCTGGGGACTCGGGGGGGACAGGGCTGGGGCAGGACACACATCAGCCTGAGTACACAGTGATGATTATTAAGCAGGAAGTGAGGTCTTAGTAATTCCCTAATGGAGACCTGTTTACATGTTTTCTAGATAGCTGATGGGTTTAGCTACGCATTCAACTCTTCAGAATGAAATTTTGTATAAATGGCAAGGAAATTTGGACAGTGCATAAAAATTACATCAGCTCAACGTTTTCGTCTAGAGCTTAGTCATTAGCGTGATAATTTAAAACACATTTTTTTTTAAAAAAGTAATATTTATCTTTCTTCTGGCACAGGTCATTGTTTCCTGGCTATTTGTAGTACAAAACTTAACGTTATTTCTTTTTTACTTGACTAAAATACTAAGACTTTCAGAAAAGTCTCCTGAATCCCTTTTGTAACTGGAAATATTTACTACTGAATGCAAGGCCAGCTGAAAACATGGCTTAGAAAACAAACAGCCTTGTAATATCACCTATTATGCAGTTATATTTATTTTAAAAATAAAGTTTTAAAAATACAGTCAGTTTAATTTAAAAATACTGTGCTGCATTTATTACCTGAGATGATTGTTTAGTTTTAGGTTTGAATTCGCTGGGGTTTTTTTTAGGTTGGATTTTTAAAATACCATTGAACTAAACTGTAGGTTGGGAGCTGTGGAAAGCCCAAAGCACCTTGCAGTGGGAAGAAACATGGGATTTGCTGCTGGGATTTGTCCTTCCGTGAGCCCTGACCTCGATGTTTAGCATTTGCCTTTGCCATGACTCAACCTCTTTAGACAATGCGTGGTGAAGCGAAGGCACTTGCTGCATTTCCTGTCTCTAACCACACACTTGGTGCTGCTTCCCATGGCTGTGAAACCTGCTCCACTGAGTGTCAGCAACAGCAAATGCTGCTGCTCTGCTTTGAAAACTGCCTGGTTTGGAGTCAGAAGGCATTTGCCAGAGCAAAGCCTAACCGAGCACTGACTTCAAATGAGAAAAGAAAAGAGCTCACATCTCTTGTGGCTTACACAGCTGTTCCCTGCTGGTAACATTTAGCAGTAAATGTTATTAATGTATTTAAAAAACCCTTAGAGATTATGAAAAATTTCTGCGTTATGAAAATCTTAGAGATTATATAAGATTCTTAGAGATTATATAAAATTCATAATCTTAGAGATTATGAAAAATTTTGAAGAGCATTGATGCAGTTTTATAGGATGCTGTGTGTCTTCCCTGAAATGTTCTCTGTCCCAGCTGGTCAGTTAAAACTATTTGTGATTGTATCACATCTTCTGTCAAACTCAGGGCTGTTTTGTTTCCAGACAGGACCCAGGGCTTTGGCCTGCTCAGTACGTTAGCGGGTGCGAACTGTAGCGTCGGGTCAGAAGAGAACCAAGATACAGAAGTAAACAGTAATTCCTATTTCTTGTTCTTTGCCTCAAAACTGTTTCTTGTGGTGTTCTTTCCTGTTGTGACACTTGGGCTGTCGGTGGTGGCTTGCTTTGTTTCCCCTCCTTTCTCAAGGGATGCTTCACAGCCTGTTGGGATCTATTTTAAAGGAAGTATTTCCAAAGCTTGAAAAACTATCTGCGTTTTTTGTACGAGGCAGTTGCTCCCAGGAGCTGTTGCCTCGTGGCTGTGAGCTTGCTGTTTGCCAAGATGTTGCCTCAGAACTGATGGTTTTACTTGGAAACGTCCGATTGTGCGCTCAGTGTTGGGTGTTGATCGCACTGATTTCCATGTTGTGTAAATCTTTTCCCCCAGACAACCCACTGGAGCCCAGGGAAGGTTATTAAAAGCTCCATTCAAGATGTTGTTTTTCAGTAATATCCAAGAGCAATGTTTTGTGCAAAGCAAAAACTTGATAGTGTTATTTAAAAACAACAACAAACCTATCATAGAAAATGTTTATGTAATATCTACGTAGAGTGTTGCAAAAGTGACTTATCATTATCCACGTGATACGGGTTTTGCATAAGTAACAGCTCAGGATAAAGATGAAGTTTTTGAAGCCAAAACAGGAAGCACCTGATTTGCTGCTGGTGCTTTTTAGGTGCGTTATTGGATACTCCTAATGCCTGTTTGTTTCCTGACAGTCCCATCCATCACCAGATGGAGAAGAATCCTGTTCAGGCAGCAGAGAAGATGGGGCTGGCACAAACAGCCTGCGGATTGACAGCGCTGTAGGTGAGCTCTTTCCCTGCCCAGTGGATGTGTTGGAGTGGGCTGGGAGATTTCCCCATGCACATATTGTGTGTATATCTAGAATAAATATCTATATAAGAATAAATTTTGAAGTATTATGGTTGCAGAGAAAACTCACTACAGTTTAGCCAGCAGGAGGTGAATGAAGCACGCTCTGCTTGGCTCAGTCCTGAGAGGTTCTGGTGTTCTAAGCTACAAGTCCTTCAATAATTGCTCCATTCCAGGAGATGGGACTTTCTTACAAGTAGGATATAGAGATCTCCTAAAGGCTGGGTAGCAGAGTCTCATGACTCTTCATTTACTCCGTGGCTGTTCCTAGACAGATCATTTTATAATAAGCAAGAAACTTTAAATATTGGATGAACTCAAACCCACTCTTGCAATGTAATGTATCAAAGTTCATTAATGCTGTAATGATGCCGTGAGATTTATGTAGGAACAATCAGTAAATTAAATGTTTCTTTCCTTCCTATGGAGGGTGGGATCTGCAAATGGGATTTTGCAGGTGTTAAAATCCTATTTTTAATCAGAAAGGCTTTCGCACCTGCTGACACAACAGGGTCATTTACTTTAAACCAACCTGTACACACTTGTTTCAGACCCCACGTTAGATGTGGACATCCAGGAGTTAGCCAGCCTGACCACCAGGGATGGGGACCTGGAGAACTTTGAAAGGCTTTTCTCAAAGCTGAAAGAAATGAAAGGTAACGTGCCCGGAGAGCGGTACCGAGCTCTGTCACCTCTTCTAATTACTCTAAGGCATGAAAGCCAGTGTGTGAATTGGGAAGTTTGTACAAATTCCTATTTTCTCATCTGAGGCTGTTTGTAAGTAGCTGATCTTTTCTTTAATTTGCCCTTTGTCTTGAAAGAGGCAGATGTTGCTCAGCTGGCTGCTGTCGCCCTGATTTTGTCCACCGTGACCTTATGCTACAGTTTTCTATAAAGAAACCTGTAACAAGAACTTTTTTTTGACCCAAGTCACGTTCTTTTCCACAGATAAAGCTGCAACGTTGCCTCATGAGCAAAGAAAACTACACGCAGAAAAGGTGAGGCTTTGAAATTGGCATTGAAATTACTAAAAATGGGGTTTTCCTGAGCCATAGGTACCTCTCCTGTAGAGTTCCTACATTAAAAGCAGTAAGAGCAAACCACGTGGTCCTAGGGAAGACTGACTGGTATCTCCCAGGAACTGAATAAAAAAATCTGGAATTTTGGAATACTAGAAAAAGCTTTCCCCTTTCAAAATGTGTGAAGTTGAGGCGCTGCAGGCAGGGAGGGTGTGAGCCAGATTCCACTTAAGTCAATGGAAGAGCCTTGATCTCAAGGAAAATTGAATCCTGCCTTAATTAGCTCAAGTTTTGTATCACTTATGCCTCCCATGAGCCCTAAATTATTGTCTCTGCGTTGAAATATCTTAACTCCAGAGAGGATTTGTGTTGTACCTAGAAACATGGTTGCTCCATTCAGCTGCTCCCTTCCTGCTTTGTGGATGGAAATGTAAAATTCTCGGTCATTTGAGGGGAATTTTTCTCCCTTTCCTCTCTTTTTTTCCCCGTTGTCAGGTGGCCAAAGCCTTCTGGATGGCAATCGGAGGAGACAGAGATGAAATTGAAGGTCTCTCCTCGGATGAAGAAAACTAAGTTCTTTGGTAGCTGTGAGTGCCGGAGCGACGCGAAAAGCGCGGTCTCTCCCTGCAATGAGTGTTTAGTGCAAAAAGCCCCATCGAGCCTCAGTTGCCACCTTTGGTGAAGGGATTCCCCACACCCTTGTAGTAACACATTCCACAGCACCTGGTGGGTACAGTGGTTTTTTGTCTCCAGTGTTCATTTCTTCTCTCTCAGAGAATTTTTGGAAGGCGATGGCACGCAGTTAGAGGGAATCACAATTTCATTTACATTTTTTCAAATTAACATTGTTGTTTCCTCTTTTTTGAGTTAAAATAAATAAACAGATTTACTACCAGTTATCTTTCTGGTGGTTGTTAAGTGACGGCTTAATTCTAAACTCGAGGTTTTAGATCTAGGCCTGTTTGATGCTTTTATGTAGCTTTGTAGCCGATTGTATGAGTTAAACCAAACCAGATTTATGTGAGCTGTGAAGAGAAAAGCTGAGTTGTCCCCCCTGGTGGGATGCCCTGCCGAGGCTCCAGGTCCATCCTGCCCAGTGCCAAAGCTGTGACAAGTGGCCCACAGGCTTTGAATGCTCTTTGCATCCACAAGGATGTGGTCCTTCCCTGGAGAGTCGGGTCTTCTGCCACGCTCCCTGCGTTTCCATTAGAAACTAAATCTGGGATGAAAGGCCAGAGAGGTTTTTGCTGCAGTTCTGGGGGGAAATTCCCCGCCCAGAGCTTTGGCCTCCAAGGCCAAACAGAACACACAGCCCCTTCTGCTGGTGAATCCTGTCCTAAATACCCAAAAGCCACGATTTCAAAAACCCCATGCTGTCACCTGGAGCAGTTACTACAGATTTATGTACAGTCCAAGCCTCAAATTGCTGCTTCAAGGTACCAAGGGTTAGAGAAGATTGAGTTGGCCTTAGGTTTAGTGTGTTGTCATCTCCTGCACAGGCACGTGGTGGAAGACTCGCTGGAGAGTGTAAACTCACAGGGCACTTGGAGAAGGAGGAGGAAAGCACAGGCTGGGGAGGGAGCGAGAGGAGAAAAAGTAAATGTCTCCTTTTTTTGCTCCAGTCAGCTGTCAGATCCAGATCAACGGAATGAGGTAGCCAGTAGGTGCCCTGCTGGAGGATCAGGCCCCTGGTGCCCATCTGCCCCACCCTGAAATGGCAGAGATTTTCCCCAAGAGCATTCCCTTATCAATCTGAGAACGCGCCGCGTTAAGCAACCCCATGGAGAAATTTTGAAATGAGCTTTTCCAATGTCTGGTTTTTCGCGTCAATAAATTTCGCGAGACAGCGGCTCTCCATAAATTACTGGACGGCTTTACATTTGGAAAGCACCTTCACAGTGGTTCTTGACAATCACTGCTTTTTCTTTTAAGATTAAACAAAGCTAAAAGAAGAGCTGCTTGGAGCGCTGTAAATCGTTTCCTGGGTGAAAACTGCAGCCTTCTCAACTCTTAAAAAGCAGAACTGGGGCTTCGTTAGTAGTTTGAAAGCATTTCTCAGACAAAGACTGAGCAGAAGCTCCACCAGAGTAAAATAGCTGTTTTTTCAAGAAGAAATGTTCCTTTTACAGGAATATTTTCAAGGAAACACACCTGTCAGGGCCACCTCCTTCCCAGCTGGATGATACAAAGCAGCTGCCGTGAGTTTGCCATCTCCTCCCGTTCCCTCCTCCTCGTCCCCAGCACAGAGGGCTGGATCAGGAACTGAAGGTGCTTCCTTCCAAGTAGGGAACAGTTTTCCGTGTTTGCTTCTCAGGAGCTGAAGATTTATTTATTTTTTCCCCCTTTCTAAATATTTGTTGTGCAATAACGATAAATGGCAAAAGTGCAGAGTAAATTAATTGCCCGCAGTGAAGGAAAGAATGCACTCGAATATGTTACAAACTCAATTCTTTGTATGTGAGATACACGTATGACAGTTTATTTGCATTTATACAAATTAAAATCGAGCTCTTTTCTGCCTTTTTACAAGGTGGCAGCAGCTAAACTTCCAGAAATGATGCCTTCTCCCAGGAATCAGACTTACCGGTTGGGGAACACTCACCTCTCCTCACTCCCAACAAACACAGAACTCTTCAAATGTGTTTTTGTCATAAATGTGTGTCTTGTTCATAGATACCATCTCTGCTTTATAAAAACTCAGTTCATCAAGGTAGGAACCATGGCTAGGAAATGTGAGGAAATAGTTTTAATGATCTTTAAAGAATGTTGTATTGTATTTTTTAAAATCAAAGTTTACTTTGCTGGTGGCTTGTTTTTTTGTTTTGTGGGTTGTGTTTTTTTTTTTTTTCTGGAGATGCTTTGGTTTTGGCTCCAGAATTTCTTTACAAAATAGATGTGACAGAAATGAATAAAAGGGGCATTAATGGCAAAGCAAACCTGGGAGTTGTTCTGTCTTTTGCTCAGTTCCTCTTGGAAAGCCACAGCCTTGTTCAGCAACAACAAAAGAATTCCCATCTTGCTTTTAAATCCCAGTGAGGGTTTTGAAGGTGTTGGCTTCCCCCTGGCACTGGGACCCCAGTGCTTAACTGGAACCACTGGAACAGCTCTGCTGGGAAGTTCAGGCACCGTGGGCAGAGGTAGAGGCTTTTCCTCCATAAAGATGGTGACAAGAACATGTAGCCAGACTGTGAATGAAACTCAAGAGATGATTCTGGAGCAAACGTGACAAGGCCTCAGTGAAAAGGGGAAGCAGCAGTTTCTGGCTGTGGTATTTGCAAGGAAACGCAAAGGAAAGTGAGTGCATCTGTGTCAGCAAAGAGCAGCTGGAAAGGGTCACAGCAAACGCTCCAAAGGCTGCAGGAAACCCTGAGACTGAAGAGAAGAAATCCCAATTCTGGTGTTTGCCATGGCACGAGGAAACGCAGCACTCGCAGGAAAACACACGCAGGGAGGTGTGAGACTTTGAAGGCTCCATCCCCAGGCCCTTCTTTCCTCTCGTTCTCTGCAGCCAGGTCAGTTCACATTTCTTTGTTGTGATTAAAGTAGTGGTTGGGTCACTATCAGCACAAGAAACTGAGTGTAAAAGTAACCTGACAAACTCCAGGCAAACTAGTGAAATTCCAGCTCCAACTAAAGGCTACATAAACGCTGTGTTTATAATTATTAAAAGGAGAAAACATTACTTGCATACAATAACAGTAAGGTATACCTTGGGCAAAACCACACCACTCTGATAAGTCTTTTGGACTCGTGGAAACTGTGTCCTGAGCACTCACAATTAGCAGTTTTGAGATTTATTATCAAACCTGTATTTTGCTTCAGCTTCTCAGTGCAGTTGAGAAATCCTGCAATCCATGATGTACATATTGAAGTGACACCCAGCAGAACCCACAGCTCCGAGCTGATTTACATCATCCCACTGGAGCTCTGGCAACCCCGGTACTAAACCTGGACCAGACCTTTTTTTATGACCGCATTGTTGGAAAACCGAGTGGAAAAAGTATTCTCGTAAATCCTCTGGCAGGAAAAACAACAACAAAAAAAATAATAATAATAAAAAAAATCAATCTGCATTTCAGTGAAACCCTGGGAGGAGCATGAGGAGCTCAGAGAGTGAGCTCATCGTGTGCCTCGGCTCGGGGAGCAGTCCTGGTGGGAGAATGCCCTCTCTGAGGCCAGCAGAACACCAGCCTCTGCCCCAAATCCCTGCTTTTTATTGAAATGGCCACTTCGCTGGACATTCCAGAGTCCCCTCTAGGCACATCCCAGCCAGGACAGCAGAGGGGACACATCTCCACAGCTGAGCAGGGTGGGTGCAAAGGAACCCCCCAACCCCGCGGCCACCACTGGTCCAGCTGGGCTCCCATTTGATTCCTGGCTGCAGCGATGGCAAAGAGGAGAGAGACTCCATAAACCCCTTCTAGCAAAGGGCAACAGCCAAAAATACAGCCCTGCAGGTTAAGATGGGAAAAGTTTTCCCCGAGGAACATAACGCAGCCCTGGAACAGCTTATCTGGGGAGGAGCGGGGTAGAATCTCTCTTCTTTAAGCTGCTTCTTCAAGATTTACCTGGATGAAAGCCCAGCTGGCCTGATCCAGTGTTGGCAACTGTCTTGGATCAACCACGAGGTTGGAGTAGACACCCCCAGTAGCCTCTTCCTACCCTCATTTCTCTGATTCGATGAAAGAATTGGGCAGTTTTAAACCAGATTTGAGGGAAATCATGTTCTTCAGGAAGGTAATGCATTGATGGGATGAATTCTGCTGAGCTGGACCCAAACAAATATCATTCCAAGGCCATTAACACCTTGTCACCAGGTCTCCAAACCTGGAGACCACGTTTGTGCCCCCCCACCTGCCATCCTCAGCTCTGCAGAAGCGACCAACCGAGAGGCCAAACCCAGGACTTCCAATTCCTCAACAGGGAGACACCAGAGGTGTTTTGGGGTCTGCTGGGCCACAAGATGCTGAGGACAAAGTGGGGAATAACCCCCAGCAGCTCCTGCTCTTCTGCTAATGGAGTTCCTCAAGGAGCAGCCCTGGTGAGCGTCCAGCTACAGCTTCATCCAGAGGGCAAAGACAGAACGTTCAGCTACGTCTGGCTTTTCCAGCAGTTCCACAACAACTCCTTTGAGCCACAGCACTCCACTTCCACTCACCTCTCAGTCCTGGTAGTTAAAAGAACTAGCTGCAATTTCTTTTTTTACTTATTTTTTTCTATCTGGTTTTAAATTCTTGAACAAAACTGCCCAAACTGTGAAAACAACGAAGATCTTACCTGTACCCGAGGCCTGGGCTGAATTACTGGGAGCAACATCCCTAAGGATGCTGCTGCCTCGGAACTCTCTGTGCTTTCAAATCTCCAGTCTGTGTCCTTACAGACATTTTTACAATATCCTTATTTTCTCAGGAGCCTCAGTTTTCAAATCAAAGTTTATTAAAATGTCAAAAATAGAACTTACAGTTTCACATATGAAATAAGAGGGCGTACATAGGACAGGCCTTTAGTAACAAAATAGGTGGATAATGCTTAACAAGCTAAAGCAGGTAGGTGACATCACCGGTCATTAACATACAATCTCAGGTTAAGGAGATCTAAACACTAATGCAAACATGCTCATAATTATCTATCAAAGGGGAACAGTTCAGTCCAGAGCGGAGAAACTCCATCGGGAGAGGGAACCAGATGCATCTCAGCAGCAGAGACTGGGGGAGGCCTCTCCAGTAGCCACGGACTGGAGCACACCTAAGATGAACCAAACCATTTCTGGAGTAACGTGGTCTTTTTAAAGCCTCATAAATCCAAAAGGAGCTGAAGAAGGCCCCGTCCTGGACCCTGACTTGTTGCTGAAGGACAGAAGAGCCCCTTGGGCAAAGGCTCCTGCTGGAGAAGTCCTTGTTCCCATTTATTTGCCAGGGTTTGCTGCTCAGTTCCGAGGCGTCTCTCCTTCTCCCATCAGTAACTGCCTCACTTCTGGCAAGTGCCAGAAAGGAACACATGAAAGACTTAATACTCTGAATCCTTAATTGCCCTTTCTGTTAAAAATTAAATACTTGATTCATCTGAATATCCAAGAAAGACAACATAAATACAAAAGCATGTACATAATAAAAAACATATACTGACTTTCTTACCCATGACCGCTCAACTGGCTACTGGAGAGTGACTAATTATTTCTTGTTCTAGCTTACCAGCTGATTCCTGAAATTCCATCCCTCCTCCCTATCCAGTACCTTGGAGACCCTGGAGAGCTCACAGATGGTTTGTGATGCAGCTGAAGCCCTTCCCCAAGCTCTGCTCTTCTCACTCCTCCTGCCTGTTGCAGTCAGAAGGTGGCACGAGGCACCAGTGGCCATTCTTGCTGCTCGGGGTGGAATCCAGAATATCCTTCACCCCACAAAGGAGTCCTCTGCGTGCTTCAAACTATGCTGATCCTTAAGGGGAGAGGAAACTAATTTGTTTAATTCTTTCTCAAAGGTTACCCCCCAACCTTTCGATGGCGCACGGGGGTGGCCACAGCTTTGGGGGAACTCGTTACGATGAGATTTCTCCATCTTTGTACAGACACAGGCCAATTCCTGGTGATTAAATCAACTGGACAGCACTGGATTACTTCTAAGACAAGCTGAACACAAAATACAAATCGTAATTCAGTTCAATACATTAATCGTAATAATAAAAAAAACCCACCAAACCATGAAACAAATCACCACAGTCATTTAAAACCACAAGGCCATGGGTATCATCTGCCAGCAGCCAGGCCCTTGTGTGCGGCTACACCCATTAAAAAGAGTCAAAGTTCCTGCTAGTGACTCTCTACCAGCAACAAAAATGTATGAAACCCTGGTAAAACCAGCCAAAACTGCCACGAAATGAGATGTTCCAGTCCCGAATGTCATCCAAGCTGGGGCACGGCCGATGGCACACATTTGTGCTACATCATCAGAGATACTTTATTAAAGTTGTAGAAAAAAAATGTAAGAAGCAGCAGCAGCCACGTGCACCTCTGAGGCACCGCTGCCTGCGACGCCCCACGGCCAAACGCCGCCTCCTCCCTCTCGTTAGTGTCCACTAATGGCTTCATTAAGCACCTTTCTGCTGTGAAGGGGGCAGGGGCTGGGTTCCAGCTGTAGGATCTGCATCAGCTCGGCCCCGATGTCCCTCAGATCACACCCTGTCCCCAACCTTCACCTTCCCATTTATCCCGTGGTGCAGGACTCTCCCATTGACTTGATAAAGGCAGCTCTAGAAACCAGAAAGCTTTTCTGAATCGGCACAAAGGTGAACAATGGGAAGGAGAGGAACGTAGAAACCAGAAAGCTTTTCTGAATCGGCACGAAGGTGACCAAAGGGGAGGAGAGGAAACAAACCCTGGAGCAGAGAGAACCTGCTCTGGTTTCTCTCACTGCCACGGAGCAGCTCCCATTGTCCATCCCAACTCCTTTCACTTTAAGGGACGACGAGGTGGGAGCAACCAAAGGTTTTATGCATCACGTGAAGCCCGTTTTTCTAAAGGCATCTCTTACCCAGGGTTAGCAAATCATTATCCTTTATCAAGACGAAGGTATAAATCTCATTCCTAGCAGAAATCCAGCTCCAATCCCTACTTTGGCTGAGGAGGCCATTCCCTGTGCAAACTTCCAAAATGTAGGGTTTATTCCCTCTTGGAGCCCCCGGGTCAGGCCAGGTCCCTGCACACACCGGCCCGTGGAACAAACTCCCTGACACTGGAATTTAATTTTTGTTGCTAAGGCACGAGGCACCACAGAGTCCAACTCCCTCCACAAGGATGTGGACAATGAAAACACTTTGTTGACTAAAATAAGCAAATATGATTTAAAGACACTCAGGGAGGAATCCTGGGGCCATTTTACACAGCAGGTTCGCCCCCACCCCGCTCTGTCACTGAAACAGCAAGTCAAATAATTGTACAAAAGGACAATTTTTTGTTTGGAACTCTGTTAGAAACCTGTATGTGAAAGTAAATGCCAAATCAATCCCCAGTGAGGACAGACCTGCTTTTGAAGTGGGGAGAAAATACTGTTTTATACAGATGCTCTTATAGCATCCAGATCCATGGATGCTGGATCTGGTCCATGCAACCAGATCTAACTAAAAATCAAACACGCTGCAAAAAAACCCCCTAAAATACAGAAATTGTAGGCACCTTCCAGCACTATGATACCAGACGTGCTGCGCCCTGAAAGCTCCAGGCAAAATTTCTGCAAGAGGATATTCCAAAGTGCCAGCCTCACCCGGGAGCACATCCACCCCTGAAAGTCTTCTTCAGAACTGAAATTTCACAGACAAGCTCTCATTTCTTGTTTCTGGAAGAAAAACTCTCCTCTAAAGCATCTTCTTCATTCACCTGGTAAAAGAGACACCACCAACAAGCCTTTGTGTCCACCCACCAAGGGGCACCCCGTGCCCTGCCCTGCCGGTGCCTTGGCTCCAAAAGCTCGGGGTTTTGGCAAATCAAGTGGTGACCCCGTGCCCTGCCCTGCCGGTGCCTCGGCTCCAAAAGCTCAGGGTTTTGGCAAATCAAGTGGTGGGGGGGGAGAAATGGAGAGGACTCAGAGGAACAAGCAGGTGGGAAAAGCCTTTCCCTACAGACAGGTGGGCACCTGGCAATTCCCAACATTCCAGCCCCGTGATGGGACCCCCAGGCTCTCTGCAGCTCCAAACCTCAGCTGGACACACTGGAAAACTTCCACTGGACTCGCGGGGGCCGGGTGCCTTCATATCTTGGAGAACAAAAATTTTACAGGACTAAAGCCTTAACACAAACCAAAGTCCATCCGAGTCTGTCCTTCCCAGAGCCAGATCGAGCTGGGGTGGGTTTCGTATATTAAAACAAAAAAAGAAAGAAAAAAAGATTTCCATAGGAAACTGATTACCATTTTCTCCCCTCCCCTTTCTACTATTTTGGCACAAACACGTACGATACTCAAAGCAGAGATAAAGAAACAGATAACTGGGTAGCACTGACAAAGTTACAAGACTTATTTGGCAAATTTGAACCATAAAAACAAGTGCTAAGGTTTGGGTTTGGTTTTTTTCCAGTTGTGGCAGTTGTTTGCTGTGACAGTGGCTGCAGGGAAAAAAAAAAAATATTAAACAGTCTGGATCATGTCTATTTAAAATGAATGCTTTATAATACAAGTAAATACACACTCTCCCAATTTCTCCAGGCAAAACCACATCTCAGAGTGTTTCAATCAGCTGAAATATGTTTGAAACAGAGGGGGTTTGTGTCTGAGATGTCCTGGTTGATGCGCAGCCAGGTGTGACAGCAGGGGACAACCTATTCAATATTGTGAGAATGGCAGCAAAGGCCTGGCCACTTCTGTCCCCAAGAGAAGAGCCAGACACAACGAAGCCCCTACGACTTCAGGAGTGGCAGATACCGGTCAACGTGCTGAGAAAACAGAATTCAAACTTTCTGTGGTTGATGCAAACAGACCAGGCAATAACAGAGGCTTAATGTGTCCAGCAGGAGCTTCACAAACGAGTGTCTCCCCGTGAGCAGCTCGGGGCAAGAGTTGCTGCAGCAACATCAAAAGGAGCCTCAAGTTTGGCCTTTTGCTTCGTGTCAATCCATTCCAAGAGCATCAGGACCATCAGCCACATCCCTCAGGCACGAAGCAAGACTCTGCCTCCTCCTCAGCAGTCCAGCAAGGGAAATCCATTCCTTTTGGGAACATTACTGGGGGAATTAGTCCTTGTGTGTGCTTTAAATGCTTCCTTTTCCCCTTTCTGCTGCGAACCCGGGTGGGTGGAGAGAGGAATTGCATGAGCAAGAGCCATCCCACCATCCCACGGCGTCTGGCTTCTCCGAGATGCTCCAAGACACGGGCCTGGAGTGGTGTGAGGCAAAGGGAAAGGTTCCTCCGAGCCGGGGGTGGCTCCTGGTGCTCCGAGGGGCAGGGAGCCAGCGGGGGGGACACGGCGGGGGGCAGAGCACGGGCTTCTCTCTGCTGAGACACAGTCCAGGATTTTGAACTTCAGATTCCAACTGCAAGGGCCCACAGCATCGTAACCAAAGTGCTGACAGTTTCAGTGGAAGTGGCTTAAAATGGGTATTTAGTTGAAAAAACAAAACAAAACGAAGAAAACCCACTTTTTTCTTTTTAGCAATTTTTTTTTTTTCTCTCTCTCATCACTCCAATAACTGGGAATTTGTTTATTCTGCACTGTGCGTTTTGCTAAGGGTTAAGCCAATTTTCCAGAGTCTTTGTTTTGCCCCCCCTCCTCTCCTCACCCCCCCAGGAGATGTTTCCTTAGGAGACGCTGGAACAGCGGATACTGGGGGAGCCCATCTGTGTCAGGACCTTGTCCAGCCACTGCAAAGGCCCATTAAGATGCAGCTCAATCCAGCAGGGAGTACTGGTCACAGTTTGCCGCCTGCCAGAGAGAAGGGGTTGGGGGAGGGAGAGAAGGAAAAAGAAAAAAAAAAAAAAAAAAAAAGAACATAAATGTGACTTACAAAACTTTACAAACGTGAAAAGGTTTCACAGCTACCGGAGCATTCCTTCCTGCTGAGACAACAGTCCTGCACTTGGGGCCCGAGGAATGTCTCTCTCCTCTCTAACATGCTTTTTTGGCCGACGCTGCCAACTTCTGGTAAAAACACCGTCTTTTCTCTTCACATTTCTCACCATCCCAACGGAGCAACTCGCTACAGAACCTATTTACTCCTCAAGATTCCTGAAAACAGGCAGCATCTGATTCCCCGAAGAGAAAGGAAGGGGTTTATCCCAGCAAAATTCCTCAGTTTTATTTCGCAGACCTTGCCTCTCCTAATTAGACAGCAACGGAAGCACTTTACCAACTATGTTAAATTTCTCTGTCATAGAATCATAGAATCATCTAGGTTGGAAGGGACCTTAAAGATCATCTAGTCCAACCATCAACCTAACTCTGACAGACAAACAAACAATCAAACAATCAAAACAACCCCACACCCCTAAACCATATTCCTGAGGACCATGTCAACCCGTCTTTTGAACACCTCCAGGGATGGTGCCTCAACCACTAGAATCTAGAACCACTAGATAATAGAATCATTCAGGTTGGAAAAGACCCCTGGGATCATCAAGTCCAACCATCAACCCCACTCTACAAAGTTCTCCCCTACACCATATCCCCCAACACCACATCTAAATGACTCTTAAACACATCCAGGGATGGTGACTCAACCACCTCCCTGGGCAGCCTATTCCAGTCTCTGACCACTCTTTCTGTGAAAAACTCTTTCCTAATGTTCAGTCTAAACCTACCGTGTTGGAGCTTGAAGCCATTCCCTCTTGTTCTGTCACTAATTACCTGGGAGAAGAGACCAGCACCCATCTCTCTACAATGTCCTTTCAAGCAGTTGTAGAGAGTGATGCTTTTTACCACACCTTTAGGTTTTGGCAGAAGGTGGAAGTGATGGAGAGGTCCCCATTTAGCCGTTCCCTCAGAGCCCTCTCCCTTGTGTGGCCGGAGCTGCCCCCGAGCATCCTTTCTGCCCCATTTGGGAGGTTTGAACCCTGCCCAAGCTGGGGCCGGGGCGCTCCTGCAGACTGATGTTCCATCACCCAACGCTGCAGAGCATAAAAAGTTGGAAAACCCACCAGAAAAACAGAAACTGCCCGTTTTAAAACCCCCTCAAGAGCTGGCGGCTGCAGGCAAGTGTCCTTTCAAGCAGTTGTAGAGAGTGATGCTTTTTACCACACTTTTAGGTTTTGGCAGAAGGTGGAAGTGATGGAGAGGTCCCCATTTAGCCTTTCCCTCAGAGCCCTCTCCCTTGTGTGGCCGGAGCTGCCCCCGAGCATCCTTTCTGCCCCATTTGGGAGGTTTGAACCCTGCCCAAGCTGGGGCCGGGGCGCTCCTGCAGACTGATGTTCCATCACCCAACGCTGCAGAGCGTAAAAAGTTGGAAAACCCACCAGAAAAACAGAAACTGCCCGTTTTAAAACCCCCTCAAGAGCTGGCGGCTGCAGGCAAAGAGCAGAGGAGGACGCCTTGCTGGGTCAGCACCCACCATGCTCTTACCCTTCCCTGCACAAAGCACCCTCTCCCGCTCCTGTCTGCCTTCTCCATGAGGCCAGACCCCCTGGAGGGTCTCCAGATGGTAAAGCAGGAAGAGATGGGAGACCAAGGCCCAGGCCCAGGGATGGCCCAAGTCTGGCTGCAGGCAGAGAGGCAGGGACAGCTGCTGTGGAGGAGGAGGATTACGAAGACAGAGAAATAGCCTGGAAACGGCCTTGTTTTACACCCTCGTTTCCTGCAGAAGTTGCCCTTGGAATCTGTTTGTGGGAGGGAGAAGCCAAAGCCCGTGGGGCCTGGGGAGAAAGTGCTGCTGGAGAGGGGACCCTCTGCTCCATGGAGGTCCCACAACCACCCGTGTCCCTCTGTGGAGGAGGAGGATTACGAAGACAGAGAAATAGCCTGGAAACGGCCTTGTTTTACACCCTCGTTTCCTGCAGAAGTTGCCCTTGGAATCTGTTTGTGGGAGGGAGAAGCCAAAGCCCGTGGGGCCTGGGGAGAAAGTGCTGCTGAAGAGGGGAACCTCTGCTCCATGGAGGTCCCACAGCCACCCGTGTCCCCTCAGGGCAGGGCAGAGGCTCTGGGGTACAGCTCCATGAGGCTTTGGCCAAGGGCTGTAACCCGTCCTGTTGATGAATCTGTGTCTCTCATCCTTTGAACTGGGCAGGACAGCAGGTCCCTGCCCATTCCCAGCCATCTCCAGCTCCAGTGATGCCCCAGGAGTGGGTGTATGGGCAGAATCTGTCCCATACAGGGACTCAAGGGTGAGTGTTTGCCATTAGAGAGTGCCTTGGGAGCTGTTGGGCACCGAGCAGCCCAACCATGGCCCCAGTGACACTGTAGAGAAACCCACTGCTGGTGGGGCTGCCACGCTTGAGCCCTCTGCAAATCTATCCCGGCCACCTCCATTCTGCCTCTCCACCTTCACCACCAACATGGTGGCTCCAGCCCTTCCAGGAAGGCAAACCCCCAAAGCTCTCCATGACTCCAGCTCATCAGGAGGAGAACCTCTGTATCACGGGCTGCTTATGCACCTTCTCCCCCCACGTTCCCCCCCACCAAATCCCTGGCACACAAATGTATCACGGGCTGCTTATGCACCTTCTCCCTCAACATTCCCCCCACCAAATCCCTGGCACACAAGAGCACTGAACACCCCATCGATGAGACAGCTCAAAAAGGGGAAGCTGCAGAACCAGAACTCCCTGGAGCGGCGCTCTGCACGCAGAAACGTTTTCGTATAGGGATGGGTTGGACAAACACCCGTGCTCTGACAAAGGCCATGAGACGTAGTATTTTGTGGCAAGGAAATGAGGGAGCGGGAGAGGAGCCCGGCGCGGCCGGCGGGAGCGTAGGGTTTCACTGCCTACAATGCTCTAATGAGATCCTCGACTTTCCGTAAGTCGGGCTCATCTGGATCTCATTAGGAGCCGTGGCTGCAAGCCAGGCCTGAAACGCTCTGGGCCTGGCGGGGCCAAGGAGAGTTTCAAAACAAAATGGACTCCAAACATCTGGAGAAGTGAAGGAAAGCGGGAGAGCACCGAGGCAGGGACTGCACCCGCAGCTCCCAGTAAAGCCACAGATTTAAAGGGTAGAGACACTCGAGTAAATATTTCAAAATCACATTCGGCTTAAATCCTTGGGAGCCTTCTCTCTCATAAAACGACACTGGTTTTCCAAGGAGTTTCACCTCCCCCACGTGTACTATTGAACACTGATTTCACTCCCTGTGCTACTCGGGGACGTTGCTTGGGGATACAGCAGAGTGACAGCAACACGGGCTCTGGAGTGCTCCATCCTCACACTGTCTGTCCCCGTGTCCTCAAAATAACCTCCTCAGTGATCCCAAATGTCAGACCCTACCACATCTCCTGCTTTATCTTCAATATTCCCAGAGAAGCTGTGGCTGCCCCATCCCTGGAGGTTGGAGGGGGCTTGGAGCAACCTGGTCTGGTGGGACATGTCCCTGCCCAGGGCAGGGGGTGACACTGGGGGAGCTTTAAGGTCCCTTCCAACCCAAACCATTCCATGATTCCATGATTCACTGGGAAAAATAGCAACCCTGTTTCTCCCACTGCTTCCCCTCACATTTAAGCAATTGCCCAATGACAAGGTCTAAGGAAAGGATGAGGAGATTTAACTATAATTTTTCAGCAACTCTAACAGTTCTTCCAAATATAAGTTTTCAAGCCAACCTGCTCTTATTTATATCCCATTAGTCCCTCATCTAAGAAGCATCAAACCCTACTCATATCTATTAGGAAGCACTCCCATCGATCTGTCCTGATAACAGCGTAGTCATAAGATGCTCAAACTATCAAATACACATCTCATTTTAAGAAAATATACATGTAATTTAAAAAAAAAAAAAGAATAATAGCTCCTACACAGGCCATCTGGATTTATCTACTGCGCTTCAGATAAAGCTTTTAGTTTGTACAACACTGTGACCAAGTACAGGTGGTCTTCCAAGTGTGTCACCCCACGTGTTTTATACAAACAGGATGGGAAAACCTAGAGGGGAGATGGACATGTCCTCAAGAACCCAACCTCCTCGTGCTGCTGAGGAGACACAGGGCTAATTTCCCCCGTGTTAGTCAAGCAGCTTTGCAGAACACCATGAGATACAGGAGAGGCACCAGCAAACACAAGCATCGTGCAAAGTGTCACGGAAAAGGCCTGACCTGTATTCTGCTCCCCAGCCCTTGACAAAGCTCATTCGGATGGTGCACATCCTGGTCAGCTGGTAGACGGCTTCGAAGCCCTGGTTCACCGACTGCGCCAAGAGAGCGGCGAACTCCTGGTTGTTAAAGATCTTCAAGTTACACCCTGTGAAAAAAAGAACATGGGAAGAACAAGGCATGAGCTTAACGAGATGAAGAAATCCATTTCTTTCTGAGGATGGAAAGAAACTCGACGCCTTTTTCCCATCTTCTCAGCCCGTGTGACACTCCACACAGATTGTTTAAACACAGCGTTTCAGAGAAAGGAATCAAGGTGGCCACATCTCCACAGCTCACACGCTGCAAAGGAAGAAAACCATGTCACAGGACACAGAATGAGGAATTCTAGTGCCCACATCTATGAGACCAGGCTTGGGACCCTCATGTGGAACCCTCCTCACAATCATTTCCCTCATATTGTAATTTAGAAGCCTCATTATGACCGTAACATTTAACAACCACAGTCGCTGCGGGGCCTGAAGGAAAGGAACGCACAGGCTAAAACCAGGAACTCACTGGTGTTGGCTTCTCATGGTGTCCCTCAGCAGGAGCAATGGAGAAGTTCTGCAGTGAGACCGCCCTGGCAAACCAGAAACCAGTTACGGGGGTAAAAAAGGCTGGTTTCAGAGCTGCTTCTGCTAGAAACCTCGCTTAAATTTAACTGTTGTGAGCCAAAGCGTCTTCCTTTAAAACTGGAGTCTTCCCCCAGTGTTTAGTCCCAGCTGAAAGACTGAGATCAACTTCTTATTCAACTGGTTTTGAAGTGATAAAGGCAAAACATAACCACATCCTTCATCGTTTAAATAAATAAATAAATACATAGTACTTAAAAAAAGCCTTGCTCCGCTTGCTTTCTCCCAGATAACCATAAACAAGTTAGAACTCTGACTCTTGGCACGCAGCTGGTGCTCGGTTGGGATGACACATGGGCCAAGTCTGAAAAAAACAACCATTTGGCCTGCGATGAATTGTATTTTCCTCAAAAATCACTTGTGAGCCTACTCTCTTGGGCTGGACTCGCTCTGTCATCTGGTTTGGGGTGAACTGCACGGAGCAGACTGGAACCGGGCGCAACAGCTCAGCAGCTGCAGAAACAACTACCCAGTTTTTGTGAAGTTAAATAAAAAAAGCACAGCCCAAGAGCCCCGTATCTCACAGGGAGTTGGAAGGGAAGCTGTGTCAGGCATATCACGTCCAAGGAGGGAAAATAAGATGCTTGAGAGCATCAGGGTCAGGGTGAGCACAGAGAAAGAGCTATGGGGAGACAAGAAGAAACTTCAGGATGAGACTTCCAAGGTGGTCAGACTTGTGGACCAGGTGGGAACAGGTCTCTCCACGACTGTGACTGGGAGGAGTGGGTCCCACTCGGTCCCGTC
>NW_015090969.1:472056-488506 GCF_001431845.1 Calidris pugnax | reverse complement strand
GGGTTTAATATTTTTCCTAGAACTTTTTTTTTTTTTTTTTTTTTTTTTTTTTTTTTTTTTTTTTTTTTTTTTAAAAAAAAAAAAAAAAAAAAAAAAAAGAACATAAATGTGACTTACAAAACTTTACAAACGTGAAAAGGTTTCACAGCTACCGGAGCATTCCTTCCTGCTGAGACAACAGTCCTGCACTTGGGGCCCAAGGAATGTCTCTCTCCTCTCTAACATGCTTTTTTGGCCGACGCTGCCAACTTCTGGTAAAAACACCGTCTTTTCTCTTCACATTTCTCACCATCCCAAGGGAGCAACTCGCTACAGAACCTATTTACTCCTCAAGATTCCTGAAAACAGGCAGCATCTGATTCCCCGAAGAGAAAGGAAGGGGTTTATCCCAGCAAAATTCCTCAGTTTTATTTCGCAGACCTTGCCTCTCCTAATTAGACAGCAACGGAAGCGCTTTACCAACTATGTTAAATTTCTCTATCATAGAATCATAGAATCATCTAGGTTGGAAGGGACCTTAAAGATCATCTAGTCCAACCATCAACCTAACTCTGACAGACAAACAAACAAACAAACAAACAAAACAACCCCACACCACTAAACCATATTCCTGAGGACCATGTCAACCCGTCTTTTGAACACCTCCAGGGATGGTGCCTCAACCACTAGAATCTAGAACCACTAGATAATAGAATCATTCAGGTTGGAAAAGACCCCTGGGATCATCAAGTCCAACCATCAACCCCACTCTACAAAGTTCTCCCCTACACCATATCCCCCAACACCACATCTAAATGACTCTTAAACACATCCAGGGATGGTGACTCAACCACCTCCCTGGGCAGCCTATTCCAGTCTCTGACCACTCTTTCTGTGAAAAACTCTTTCCTAATGTTCAGTCTAAACCTACCGTGTTGGAGCTTGAAGCCATTCCCTCTTGTTCTGTCACTAATTACCTGGGAGAAGAGACCAGCACCCATCTCTCTACAATGTCCTTTCAAGCAGTTGTAGAGAGTGATGCTTTTTACCACACCTTTAGGTTTTGGCAGAAGGTGGAAGTGATGGAGAGGTCCCCATTTAGCCGTTCCCTCAGAGCCCTCTCCCTTGTGTGGCCGGAGCTGCCCCCGAGCATCCTTTCTGCCCCATTTGGGAGGTTTGAACCCTGCCCAAGCTGGGGCCGGGGCGCTCCTGCAGACTGATGTTCCATCACCCAACGCTGCAGAGCATAAAAAGTTGGAAAACCCACCAGAAAAACAGAAACTGCCCGTTTTAAAACCCCCTCAAGAGCTGGCGGCTGCAGGCAAAGAGCAGAGGAGGACGCCTTGCTGGGTCAGCACCCACCATGCTCTTACCCTTCCCTGCACAAAGCACCCTCTCCCGCTCCTGTCTGCCTTCTCCATGAGGCCAGACCCCCTGGAGGGTCTCCAGATGGTAAAGCAGGAAGAGATGGGAGACCAAGGCCCAGGCCCAGGGATGGCCCAAGTCTGGCTGCAGACAGAGAGGCAGGGACAGCTGCTGTGGAGGAGGAGGATTACAAAGAGAGAGAAATAGCCTGGAAACGGCCTTGTTTTACACCCTCGTTTCCTGCAGAAGTTGCCCTTGGAATCTGTTTGTGGGAGGGAGAAGCCAAAGCCCGTGGGGCCTGGGGAGAAAGTGCTGCTGGAGAGGGGACCCTCTGCTCCATGGAGGTCCCACAACCACCCGTGTCCCTTCAGGGCAGGGCAGAGGCTCTGGGGTACAGCTCCATGAGGCTTTGGCCGAGGGCTGTAACCCGTCCTGTTGATGAGTCTGTGTCTCTCATCCTTTGAACTGGGCAGGACAGCAGGTCCCTGCCCATTCCCACCCATCTCCAGCTCCAGTGATGCCCCAGGAGTGGGTGTATGGGCAGGTTCTGTCCCATACAGGGACTCAAGGGTGTTTGCCATTAGAGAGTGCCTTGGGAGCTGTTGGACACCGAGCAGCCCAACCATGGTCCCAGTGACACTGTAGAGAAACCCACTGCTGGTGGGGCTGCCACGCTTGAGCCCTCTGCAAATCTATCCCGGCCACCTCCATTCTGCCTCTCCACCTTCACCACCAACATGGTGGCTCCAGCCCTTCCAGGAAGGCAAACCCCCAAAGCTCTCCATGACTCCAGCTCATCAGGAGGAGAACCTCTGTATCACGGGCTGCTTATGCACCTTCTCCCTCAACATTCCCCCCACCAAATCCCTGGCACACAAGAGCACTGAACACCCCATCGATGAGACAGCTCAAAAAGGGGAAGCTGCAGAACCAGAACTCCCTGGAGCGGCGCTCTGCACGCAGAAACGTTTTCGTATAGGGATGGGTTGGACAAACACCCGTGCTCTGACAAAGGCCATGAGACGTAGTATTTTGTGGCAAGGAAATGAGGGAGCGGGAGAGGAGCCCGGCGCGGCCGGCGGGAGCGTAGGGTTTCACTGCCTACAATGCTCTAATGAGATCCTCGACTTTCCGTAAGTCGGGCTCATCTGGATCTCATTAGGAGCCGTGGCTGCAAGCCAGGCCTGAAACGCTCTGGGCCTGGCGGGGCCAAGGAGAGTTTCAAAACAAAATGGACTCCAAACATCTGGAGAAGTGAAGGAAAGCGGGAGAGCACCGAGGCAGGGACTGCACCCGCAGCTCCCAGTAAAGCCACAGATTTAAAGGGTAGAGACACTCGAGTAAATATTTCAAAATCGCATTCGGCTTAAATCCTTGGGAGCCTTCTCTCTCATAAAACGACACTGGTTTTCCAAGGAGTTTCACCTCCCCCACGTGTACTATTGAACACTGATTTCACTCCCTGTGCTACTCGGGGACATTGCTTGGGGATACAGCAGAGTGACAGCAACACGGGCTCTGGAGTGCTCCATCCTCACACTGTCTGTCCCCGTGTCCTCAAAATAACCTCCTCAGTGATCCCAAATGTCAGACCCTACCACATCTCCTGCTTTATCTTCAATATTCCCAGAGAAGCTGTGGCTGCCCCATCCCTGGAGGTTGGAGGGGGCTTGGAGCAACCTGGTCTGGTGGGACATGTCCCTGCCCAGGGCAGGGGGTGACACTGGGGGAGCTTTAAGGTCCCTTCCAACCCAAACCATTCCATGATTCCATGATTCACTGGGAAAAATAGCAACCCTGTTTCTCCCACTGCTTCCCCTCACATTTAAGCAATTGCCCAATGACAAGGTCTAAGGAAAGGATGAGGAGATTTAACTATAATTTTTCAGCAACTCTAACAGTTCTTCCAAATATAAGTTTTCAAGCCAACCTGCTCTTATTTATATCCCATTAGTCCCTCATCTAAGAAGCATCAAACCCTACTCATATCTATTAGGAAGCACTCCCATCGATCTGTCCTGATAACAGCGTAGTCATAAGATGCTCAAACTATCAAATACACATCTCATTTTAAGAAAATATACATGTAATTTAAAAAAAAAAAAAGAATAATAGCTCCTACACAGGCCATCTGGATTTATCTACTGCGCTTCAGATAAAGCTTTTAGTTTGTACAACACTGTGACCAAGTACAGGTGGTCTTCCAAGTGTGTCACCCCACGTGTTTTATACAAACAGGATGGGAAAACCTAGAGGGGAGATGGACATGTCCTCAAGAACCCAACCTCCTCGTGCTGCTGAGGAGACACAGGGCTAATTTCCCCCGTGTTAGTCAAGCAGCTTTGCAGAACACCATGAGATACAGGAGAGGCACCAGCAAACACAAGCATCGTGCAAAGTGTCACGGAAAAGGCCTGACCTGTATTCTGCTCCCCAGCCCTTGACAAAGCTCATTCGGATGGTGCACATCCTGGTCAGCTGGTAGACGGCTTCGAAGCCCTGGTTCACCGACTGCGCCAAGAGAGCGGCGAACTCCTGGTTGTTAAAGATCTTCAAGTTACACCCTGTGAAAAAAAGAACATGGGAAGAACAAGGCATGAGCTTAACGAGATGAAGAAATCCATTTCTTTCTGAGGATGGAAAGAAACTCGACGCCTTTTTCCCATCTTCTCAGCCCGTGTGACACTCCACACAGATTGTTTAAACACAGCGTTTCAGAGAAAGGAATCAAGGTGGCCACATCTCCACAGCTCACACGCTGCAAAGGAAGAAAACCATGTCACAGGACACAGAATGAGGAATTCTAGTGCCCACATCTATGAGACCAGGCTTGGGACCCTCATGTGGAACCCTCCTCACAATCATTTCCCTCATATTGTAATTTAGAAGCCTCATTATGACCGTAACATTTAACAACCACAGTCGCTGCGGGGCCTGAAGGAAAGGAACGCACAGGCTAAAACCAGGAACTCACTGGTGTTGGCTTTTCATGGTGTCCCTCAGCAGGAGCAATGGAGAAGTTCTGCAGTGAGACCGCCCTGGCAAACCAGAAACCAGTTACGGGGGTAAAAAAGGCTGGTTTCAGAGCTGCTTCTGCTAGAAACCTCGCTTAAATTTAACTGTTGTGAGCCAAAGCGTCTTCCTTTAAAACTGGAGTCTTCCCCCAGTGTTTAGTCCCAGCTGAAAGACTGAGATCAACTTCTTATTCAACTGGTTTTGAAGTGATAAAGGCAAAACATAACCACATCCTTCATCGTTTAAATAAATAAATAAATACATAGTACTTAAAAAAAGCCTTGCTCCGCTTGCTTTCTCCCAGATAACCATAAACAAGTTAGAACTCTGACTCTTGGCACGCAGCTGGTGCTCGGTTGGGATGACACATGGGCCAAGTCTGAAAAAAACAACCATTTGGCCTGCGATGAATTGTATTTTCCTCAAAAATCACTTGTGAGCCTACTCTCTTGGGCTGGACTCGCTCTGTCATCTGGTTTGGGGTGAACTGCACGGAGCAGACTGGAACCGGGCGCAACAGCTCAGCAGCTGCAGAAACAACTACCCAGTTTTTGTGAAGTTAAATAAAAAAAGCACAGCCCAAGAGCCCCGTATCTCACAGGGAGTTGGAAGGGAAGCTGTGTCAGGCATATCACGTCCAAGGAGGGAAAATAAGATGCTTGAGAGCATCAGGGTCAGGGTGAGCACAGAGAAAGAGCTATGGGGAGACAAGAAGAAACTTCAGGATGAGACTTCCAAGGTGGTCAGACTTGTGGACCAGATGGGAACAGGTCTCTCCACGACTGTGACTGGGAGGAGTGGGTCCCACTCGGTCCCGTCAACGAGGGAATGAAGACGCCACAAGAAGAAACTTCAGGATGAGACTTCCAAGGTGGTCAGACTTGTGGACCAGATGGGAACAGGTCTCTCCACGACTGTGACTGGGAGGAGTGGGTCCCACTCGGTCCCGTCAACGAGGGAATGAAGACGCCGCTTCAAACCCAGCAAAGATTTGAAGATGAGCCTGAGAAGGGGGCCAAAGGCTGTGGTAAGAAGTGGGGAGAGAGGGAGTGCAATAAAATGTGCCGGAGATGAATCCCCAGCGGAAACCAGTGGGTTGTTTATGTCTTCAGATGTTGACTCCAGCCGGGGTGGACTCCTGTGATGTGGCTGGAGAATTAAGTCATGGTTGCAACACTGGCAGCTGCTTCCTAAGTATCCCAGAAACGAAACCCAGTAAGATGGGCCAGAGCTTGCCATGTACAGATCTCTTCTCAAAAGACAAACAATCTTTATTCAAATATTTCTAAACAAAAAACATCTATTTTTTAAAAATATACATACTTCTAACTGTAAAAAAATGAGCTTTTTTAGGCCTGGCTAAATAGCTGAATTCCCTTTCAAATGGCATCCTCTCATCCTAGCTCTTTTGCACATATCTAACAAAAAAGTAGTTTCTTCCTAGATAGATGCAATAAATTCTCCTGTAATCTTACAAAATACTTTAGACATACGTTTGCTGTAACCAGAACAACAAGGTGCCTGCAAACGCGATTTCCCTAGATTAAAAATAATTCACAAGGAGGGGGTGAGGGGTGGAAGCTTTATTACAGAAGAGAAAAAAGTAACAATTTAAATCTATTATGGGTGAATCTAAATTAAGAAAAATTTCTTATGTTATATTCTTGGAAGAGAAAAAAGTAACAATTTAAATCTATTGTGTTATATTCTTGACAGGCTGAGAAAGCTGGGGTTGTTAAGCCTGGAGAAGGCTCCAAGGAGATCTTATAGCCCCTTCCAGTATCTGAAGGGGCTACAGGAGAGCTGGGGAGGGAGTCTTTGTCAGGGAGTGTAGTGAGAGGACAAGGGGTAAAGGTTTTAAATTGGAAGAGGGGAGATTTAGATTAGATACCAGAAAGAAATTCTTTGCTGTGAGGGTGGTGAGACACTGGAACAGGAATATAGTAGCTTCCTTTATCCTTCAACCTATAAAAAAATCCTTCCCTTATCCTTCAACCTATAAAAAATGCCCTGCTCAAGTTGTCAGGTTGATTATTATTGTTATTATATTATGGTACATATTATTTTTACATATTATTATATAGAAAATATAGATTACTATATAAATAGGGTTCAAGTTGCTGATTATCACCAAGAATGCAGCTCAGCAAATCCCTGCCCACCCGGACAAGGAGCTCACTCTCCATAGTGAGCCATCAGCTGCAGAAGATGAAGCCCATGGAGATCCTGGCTAAGGCACCCCTTCCTTACCTGGTGGGATCTTGCACACTGTGGCTGGGTGCCAGCCGTAGCGCTGGTTGCAGTTGGGAGACTGGACAAAAATGGCACTGTCACTAAGGCACTCGGCAAACACCTCGCCGCCAATGTAGTAGAGTCTGACTCCTCTTCCTGGGAAACACAGGGCAAAGGGTTTGGTTTAGCTCGGAACAACCACCGGCAAAATCCACGAGAATCACAGAATCTTCTAGGTTGGAAGGGACCTTAAAGATCATCTTGTCCAACCGTCAACCCAACTGACAAAAATAGACACCCACACAACAAACAAGGAGCATCATCACTAAACCAGACCTCCCAGCACTACATCAACCCGGCTTTTGAACACCTCCAGGGATGGTGCCTCAACCACCTCCCTGGGCAGCCCATTCCAATGCCTGAGAACCCTTTCAGTGAAAAAATTTTTCCTAATATCCAGCCTGAAAAGAAGAGCTGGTAGAGACACAGAGACCCTCTGCAGGAGACAGCTCTCAACAAGCAGCTCAACGATGAATGATGGAAAATGAAAACCACCTCTTTCGCCCCACTAGGGAGCAAGAAACCTGCTCCGGGAGCGAGTTCAGCCAAGGCAAGAGGAGCAATTTATAAATTCAGAATTGCACTCTCTGGCCCCACCATCCATCACAGCCTGGACTGCATAAATTTCCTATCTCACAGCCTGTGTACCCCAAACATACACGTCGCTGATATTTTCCATATGAACATTCTAACAGTTTATGGTTTTCCACCATATTCAACATATGGTTTCAAACACAGGGCTTTCAACCTTTTCTCAAAGTCATCGCAGCTGGAAACGCCTGTTTATTTGCTTAGTGATTTGGAATTTAATTATACAACGTTTTCAAATCATTGCCTTTTGCTTGAGATGACATTGTATACAAAGACAAACCTCCATTTCCCATAGGAGTTTATGCAAGCTATTAAAATCTCAGTTAATAAAGAAACAAATTTCAGGAATACATTTTTGTTGCTCAAATAAACATTTGCTGTGGTCTCATGCTCCTATTTGAATATCTTGCTTTCATTCTTCCACAGAGCAGAAGGAGCCTGCTGAATTTAAGGAGTGATTTCTGCATCTTGGTTGGATTTTGTGGTGCTAGAAATCATATTAAAACCAAGTAAGGAAAGATTGTACTGTATGAAGTCGACTGCTCAGGAACGGGGAGCAAAATCAGGATAAAAAGCAGGTTCATTTTTGATAGAAGTCAGCAGAAAACACAGCAAAGGTAATTTTGCCTTTTATTAAAATTGCATAAATTTGGGTTTTTCTATTTAGGGCAAGTTTAACTGGAAACAAAATTGAATATTGCCTTGAAGTATAAGCAGGAAAAGTGAAAATTGAGATGAGAAGCAAGGAACTAAGTTTCTGTTTATAAAAGAACAGTTAGTAAACAAACCAGTGCAGGAGGAAAAAGGAATACACAAGATTATCCCTCACATCCCTCCAAACCCAGAGAAGTGTATGTGAATGTCTAAATTCCCTCTCTGTTCCATGCAGCGATTTTAGTGTTTCTCGGTGCATTTTTTTTAATTATACTTTTATGAAAAACTATGAATTTATGAAAAAATACAATTAGTGTTCCTTTCCGGAAGATTATCCTGCTAAAAAAACACCGCAGTGGTCTAAAACTGACCAAGCTGCATGCCAATTAGCAAAATTAAGAGCTTCCACCTTGAAAGACTGAAAGAAGGAAAATAGGAATTACCGATGTGTCGTCTCGTGAGCTCCACGGCCGCGTTTCTGTTCACGTTGGAGAGCAAACCGAGGCAGAAACGTTCCGAATTCGACGGGTCGGTGAAACCATCCACGGTCATGGAGGGCTGGGAGGCGTGGAAGGTCTCTCCCACTCGCTGGTTGAGCTCGTAGTAGGATATGGAGCACCAGAAAGCCGGCTCGCAGTAGGTGACAGGCTGCAGATCTGCCCAAAATATAAAGCAAAATGAATCACGGGCCCTCAGGAAGGAAAAGGGGGATGAAATAAAAGCCACTGATTTGAAATATTGTTCTGCTTCATTCCTTGGGCTCACTTTAATCACCAAACTTTAATTACAGACCAGTTAGTCTCACCTCTGTCCCTGGGAAGGTGATGGAGAGACTCATACTAGATGTCATCTCCAAACAAGTTGAAGAGTGGGGGGTTATTGGAAGTGGGCAACACGGGTTTACCAAGGGTAAATCATGTATGACCAATCTGATAGCCTTCTATGATGCCATAACCGGTTGGTTGGATGAGGGGAGGGCAGCAGATGTCATCTACCTTGACTTCAGCAAGGCTTTTGACACTGTCTCCCATAACATCCTCATTATACTTTTATGAAAAACTATGAATTTATGAAAAAATACAATTAGTGTTCCTTTCCGGAAGATTATCCTGCTAAAAAAACACCGCAGTGGTCTAAAACTGACCAAGCTGCATGCCAATTAGCAAAATTAAGAGCTTCCACCTTGAAAGACTGAAAGAAGGAAAATAGGAATTACCGATGTGTCGTCTCGTGAGCTCCACGGCCGCGTTTCTGTTCACGTTGGAGAGCAAACCGAGGCAGAAACGTTCCGAATTCGACGGGTCGGTGAACCCATCCACGGTCATGGAGGGCTGGGAGGCGTGGAAGGTCTCTCCCACTCGCTGGTTGAGCTCGTAGTAGGATATGGAGCACCAGAAAGCCGGCTCGCAGTAGGTGACAGGCTGCAGATCTGCCCAAAATATAAAGCAAAATGAATCACGGGCCCTCAGGAAGGAAAAGGGGGATGAAATAAAAGCCACTGATTTGAAATATTGTTCTGCTTCATTCCTTGGGCTCACTTTAATCACCAAACTTTAATTACTTGACAGATTTTAATGGACCGCAGCTAGAAAGCTACATCACCCCTGAAACTTTTGGAGCAAACACAAATACTCAAACATCTTAGTCACTTAGCAAGTGGGGTGTCACTTGACCACCTTCATACCTGGAGAAAGTTTTAAAAAAAGAGTAAGTTTAGCTTTACTACAAAGCGTGGGATCACTTTTAGGTAGCCAGTACCCTAAAAAGAGAAAAGAAAAGGAGAGAAAAGGAAGAAACAGAAAACCTTAGAAAGAGCAGACCACAAACCTGCCTTCAGTACCACAGAAGCCCAGTGCTGTGAACTTACACCCAGCCCAACTCTCCTTCTTCCTGACTCTGTCAGGGTCTCTCTAGCCCCGATGAAACCAGTAGAGTTGTCTGCAATACGCTCCAAACTGTACATCAACAAAACGGTGTGGAATCATACTGGCATCAGAGTGATTTAAAAATCAGATACTTTCTTCCAGTGCGCTCAATCTCAAATTTTCAAAAGAAAATACATTTCCCCAAGAGACGATGGTCTTCTGTCGGGGTTATGGTTTGACTTCCTGACTCTGTCAGGGTCTCTCTAGCCCTGATGAAACCAGCAGAGTTGTCTGCAATATGCTCCAAACTGTACATCAACAAAACGGTGCGGCATCGTACTGGTATCAGAGTGATTTAAAAATTAGAAACTTTCTTCCAGTGCATTCAAATTTTCAAAAGAAAATATATTTCCCCAAGAAAGGATGGTCTTTTGTCGGGGTTATGGTCTGGCTCAGCCTGTGGACCCAAGTCAAAGGACTACAGACCTTGAGCAGACTGAGGCAGCCTCGGGAAGACAACGCTTCCCAGGCATGAAAGGTGGGACATCCAAATGGCATTGAGTAATTTAATTGCTCCCTCTGAAGCCAAAGGAAAAGAAAATACATTTCCCCAAGAGACGATGGTCTTCTGTCGGGGTTATGGTTTGACTCAGCCTGTGGACCCAAGTCAAAGGACTACAGACCTTGAGCAGACTGAGGCAGCCTCGGGAAGACAACGCTTCCCAGGCATGAAAGGTGGGACATTCAAATGGCATTGAGTGATTTAATTGCTCCCTCTGAAACCAAGGAGGTTTCAGCAGAGGAAGGCTCAAGTCAAATATTCTTGGAAATACTGGTGCCCAGTCCCGCTGCAAGCCAAGACACTGCCGAGCAGAGGAAGTGGAAAACAGACCAAGCTCATTGGTAAGTGCAAGACATAAAAGCAGGAGAAGATTTCCCTCCAATTTATCACTCCATTCCCATTCAAATGGTCCTTAAAAGCTTCCCATCTGGCCAAAGAGTTAACATGAAGCAGCAAAAACCAGCTTTTTCCATAGGTTTTCCCATCTGTTGCTCCTGCAAGGCTTAGGCGAATCTGGGGCTTAACTTCCAACTCTAGAAATTCAGTGAAAATTCAGTGAAAATTCAGTGAAATTACTTGACAGATTTTAATGGACCGCAGCTAGAAAGCTACATCACCCCTGAAACCTTTGGAGCAAACACAAATACTCAAAGATCTTAGTCACTTAGCAAGTGGGGTGTCACTTAACCATCTTCATACCTGGAGAAAGTTTTAAAAAAAGAGTTAAGTTTAGCTTTACTACAAAACGTGGGATCACTTTTAGGTAGCCAGTACCCTAAGAAGAGAAAATAAAAGGAGAGAAAAGGAAGAAACAGAAAGCCTTAGAAAGAGCAGATCACAAACCTGCCTTCAGTACCACAGAAGCCCAGTGCTGTGAACTTACACCCAGCCCAACTCTCCTTCTTCCTGACTCTGTCAGGGTCTCTCTAGCCCTGATGAAACCAGCAGAGTTGTCTGCAATATGCTCCAAACTGTACATCAACAAAACGGTGCGGCATCGTACTGGTATCAGAGTGATTTAAAAATTAGAAACTTTCTTCCAGTGCATTCAAATTTTCAAAAGAAAATATATTTCCCCAAGAAAGGATGGTCTTTTGTCGGGGTTATGGTCTGGCTCAGCCTGTGGACCCAAGTCAAAGGACTACAGACCTCGAGCAGACTGAGGCAGCCTCGGGAAGACAACGCTTCCCAGGCATGAAAGGTGGGACATCCAAATGGCATTGAGTAATTTAATTGCTCCCTCTGAAGCCAAAGGGGTTTCAGCAGAGGAAGGCTCAAGTCAAATATTCTTGGAAATACTGGTGCCCAGTCCCGCTGCAAGCCAAGACACTGCCGAGCAGAGGAAGTGGAAAACAGACCAAGCTCATTGGTAAGTGCAAGACATAAAAGCAGGAGAAGATTTCCCTCCAATTTATCACTCCATTCCCATTCAAATGGTCCTTAAAAGCTTCCCATCTGGCCAAAGAGTTAACATGAAGCAGCAAAAACCAGCTTTTTCCATAGGTTTTCCTATCTGTTGCTCCTGCAAGGCTTAGGCAAATCTGGGGCTTAAAAGATCAGCTCAAAGAAAAAAAAAAAAAAAAAGAGGGATTTTTACCCTGCCAGCCTCCTCTCACACTGAAGAAGTTCTCTACAGAGGTTTGAGAGTCATTTCTGGTACCTGCTGGTACTCCATAACCTTTAGAAGCAGGTTGAAGCAGCCTGGCTTCAGCCAAAAGACCTGCTGGTTTCCTCTCCAGTACTGTGGTGTATGAGTTCCAATAATCAGGAAAAAACCTTTCGATTCTGCTTTGTAACAAGCTTTGCTGACAGCAAATAAGGAATTGAATAAAAGAGCACCTGGGGAACTCTGTAATCTTGAGCAGATCTTCAAAGTCCGTGAATTTGGGAGTTTATACCCACCCCCGGCTTCTTTCACAGTCTCTCTCTTTCCTTAATTATATCATCTAAAGGAAAAATGCTCTATTACAAGCAAAACCCGATGTTCCTGCTCCCCTCCACACACACCCATAAAAGAAAAAGCTCATCTTGCTCTTAGGGAACAAGACAATGTCCCAAGTGAAAGGTAAGAGAAGGCAGCTCAAAGGAACAGGGGTCAATACACCAATTTAACAATTTTATAGCTTAAGGCAAGCCCCTCCCCTGATACGCACTGATGATATTGAACACATCCAGGAGTCACCCAAATTTACTGTCCCCACCTTTTTCTCTTCTGTGGCATATTTGGCTGTCCCACTGGAAACTGCCACATAAGGGCTATTTCTCCAGTACCAGCCCATTTCATCAATTAGGAGTAATTAATGTCACCTGCACACATTGTAACTGACTCTGGGCTTCACCTGGCTCCAGTGCAATTTCTACAGAGGTTGAGCAAATACCAGCACTAATTAGTCTCTCAAGGTGTGTCCACCCACTTCAGCACAGCAAATACCAGCACTAATTAGTCTCTCAAGGTGTGTCCACCTACTTCAGCAAACAGATTGTGTTCTACATGACTGTGCTCTTGCTCCACAGCAAGTGTCTTTCTAGTTGAAAGGCTGCTCAGCTCCACAAAAATCAACTCAACTTTTGTTGATCCTTCAGTAACATCCTCAGATTGGTAATATCCAAGTTATAAAAACCCCGAAGCCCATATTGCTCTTTATGGTTTTGTGGTCCTTTCCTTCAGAAACCATCTCCGCTCGGTTGTGACCCAAGGGAACTGTGGATTCCCCACTGAAGGAGGTACGGAAATTTTATTTTCAGCTTATTTGCAACTTGAGGAAAGACACAAACTAACAAATCTTACTTTGAAAAAAAAGTTATCTCTAAAAAATGCAACCAAGCTTTTAACGATGCTGCTTTCTCCTGTGATTTGTGGTCTTAGGCTTAAGCTGCCATGGGATGGGCAAGTTACCTCTTGGGTTAGAGCTGTCCTGAATGTTAATTTTCAATGTATGGATTTACTCCTTGGGGAAAAGTAAGAGAATGTAGCTCTGCTAAAGCCAAAGACTGCTGAGGGGGTGCACAAGCAACTAAACCACGACGTGTTAAACCCGGGCAAATCCTGCCTGAATTGTCTCCGTACAAGTTCAGCCACAAGTCCCCACAGCTTTGCTCTTACTCATGTCCACCCAGCCTGGGGATGCTGCCCATATCCCACCTTCCCCACACAAGAGAAGGACTCTCTGTTGAACTGTGGAGGGAAGAGCCCCGCCAGCTGCTTTGCACACTCTATAGTGTGTGCTTTAAGCACAAGAGCGGTTGTTATCCTGGTTCCAGTTGTATCAGAAGTCACTGATATACTTTATCCGACTCTAGAATTAATGTGGCTGCAATTAATAAAGTCCCTCCTCAAGAAGGTAAGGACCAATAGGTGTGATCCCTTCCCTGCCAGACTCTGAGAAGGGCTGTTTTTTCCCTGCTTTGGGAAAAGTTTTTCAGCCCAGAGAGTAAGAGAGGCCTCTGGTACTGATGAATCTGACCGTGGGGTATGGGTTTATTTCACACTTATTTCACCCACAGCTTTTGCGTCAAGTCTTTTGGGGAGCAAACAGGGACAATGGATTTCCTGTCACCGAGGGCCTGTCCCGCTCCCAAACAACAATGGGCCTGCGACCTCAGGCCTGGCCTGTGGCCAGCGTGAACTCCCCGACGCCATTCCCAAGGGCCACGTAACGCTGGCAACTCTCCTCTCATTTTGGTTCTTTTCTCTATTTTCTCCAGTTAGATATTTCACTCATACAGGAGAGATCATGGGGCATCTGCAACTTCTAGATAAAGCCTGTCCTTGAGTACTGAGGGAGGGGAAAAATAAAGCCCAATACGGTGTTACCTCACAACACTTTCGTGCCTGTGAATGGGAAGATGAAACTCCTTAAATTCCTTTAATCCTATAGATGACAGTCTTACAGCTTCAGGCTGAAATACATACACTGCACCTCAAACACACCTTGTCTCTATTGCCCTACTTGGTTTGCCTCACAGTAGTTTATTGCCTTTCTAATTCTCTGGAATACGGCCATGGGATTTAAGTCCAAAGTCCAGCTTACACAAAGTAAACTGTCTTGAAAGTTTCAAGTAGTTCTAGTCACATAAAGGGACACTAATACCAGGATACTATTTTTCTGATGGTAAAACTGCAAATCCCCACCCCATTCTGCT
The DNA here is from genome assembly GCF_001431845.1 of Calidris pugnax. Classification (NCBI taxonomy): domain Eukaryota; kingdom Metazoa; phylum Chordata; class Aves; order Charadriiformes; family Scolopacidae; genus Calidris; species Calidris pugnax. Next base: position 474,040 of record NW_015090969.1, on the reverse strand, counting down.
GCTGAGAGCGGGCTGACAGTTTGCCTCATTGCACACTGTTGTGTTTTTTTAAATTGGAAGGGACCTTAAAGATCATCTTGTTCCAACCCCTGCCCCGGGCAGAGACACCTCCCACCAGACCAGGTTGCTCCAAGCCCCATCCAGCCTGGGCTTGGAGACCACCAGGCTGAAGATCTCATGGGCTGCTTGTGTTTTCACCTACCTACAAGGAGCTACAAGCAGCTCCTTACCTTAGATATGCCATCTACAACGTACAGAGGAGAGACAGACTATGACAATTTTGTCATTTGACAGTTTTAAGAGTTGCTCAGCCACATGCCATTTCATTCATTATTTTTCAGCTCCCTCAACATGCAAAAAATTTACAATAACATTTCTAAGAGCCAAGGAGCTCTTCATTTGTGGAAGCTCTTGCCTGAGAGCGATACATATTTGGTTTGCAAAACTTAAAGGTATCTTTTAATGCTTTTCTGATGTCTGCTTCTTGGACTACAAAGAGATTCCTTGTGGTTAACCAGCTTCACCTGCTCCTGCTTAGTTTTTTTGTCACCAGACAGCCCATTAGACATCTGACAGGCCCATCAGCTCCGCAGCACCCGCGAATAACCAGTGGCCTCCTTAGAAAGGATACGTGCTGGGGCCTCTTTCCTAGAAACTCTTTTCTTCCTTATGTAAGGCAGATGCCACAGTCAACTTGCCAGGTTGGTTTTGTTACACGTAATTGGCTTTTTATTTTTAGGTTGGAAAAAAAAAAAAAAAAACCACGCTCGAAATTCTCATCAACTCCTAGGCAGCACACTGGGGCATAACGCATTCAAATGAAAAAAAAAAAGAAAGAAAGAAGGAAATAAAAGTAACTCAGCCATGTATTCTCTTCTTAGGCTTTAACAGTTAAAGCAAATAAAAATTTAGTTGCACTGTGGCAATATCTTCCATGCTTTTAAAAAAAAAAAAAAAAAAAAAAAAGGCAAAAATCCAGAAGAGACAAGAAATCCCCCCTTCAACAGCCCCAAGACATCCACAAGTCAGCCAATGACTGACAAATTTTGGAGCAGTGTCAAAAGGACCCCGTGCCAGGATTAAAAGCATATGTAAACTTTATGGCTATGGTTTTTCATGAGTAATCTCGAGTGGCCTCTGTCTGCTGGCTTAATGAACACTTAGAGAACTCATCCCACAGCCAGCCCGAGCTGTGAGAGCCTTTTATGACAGACCGTCGAGAGCAATTTCCAACAGGGAAAGAGCTCAAACTGATGAAGATCAGACCTTTTATGTCTGTAGGTATGAAAAGAAAAGGTAGACCCATTTGAGAAGATAACAGAGGCTCAGAGATAGCCACAAAAACTCTTAACAGTATCACAAAGGTAAAGGTCCAACTACTATTCTTTCTTTTTCAGTGTTCCTCCTGTTTACTGTCTACAGGTTATGGGGTGAATCAGTGAGAGCTGTGGATAGAAGCATTTGCTCTATAACAAACAACACCAATTTAATAAAAATAAAAAAATTGCAAGGCACTCTGGCACGTTATAAAAGAGAGCAGTAAGCACTACAAATTTACAAAGTTAACTTCCCAGCAGACAAAATTTAACCTCCTTTAAAAATGTAAAAACACAAAACCACCAGCAAGAGAGACAGACATATTCCTTGCAAACTCATGTAATCAAGAAAGTGTATTTTTGCTGCAGTCCTTCACTCGTTTTTTCTGATATTTGTCTGCCAACGTTTCTCAGTTTTTTCTTTAACTCTATGAGAAAGTGTATTTTTGCTGCAGTCCTTCACTCATTTTTTCTGGTATCTGTCTGCCAATGTTTCTCAGTTTTTTCTTTAACTCTATCACTCCATTCCCATTCAAATGGTCCTTAAAAGCTTCCCATCTGGCCAAAGAGTTAACATGAAGCAGCAAAAACCAGCTTTTTCCATAGGTTTTCCTATCTGTTGCTCCTGCAAGGCTTAGGCAAATCTGGGGCTTAAAAGATCAGCTCAA
>NW_015090969.1:464590-468071 GCF_001431845.1 Calidris pugnax | reverse complement strand
ACACTTAGAGAACTCATCCCACAGCCAGCCCGAGCTGTGAGAGCCTTTTATGACAGACCGTCGAGAGCAATTTCCAACAGGGAAAGAGCTCAAACTGATGAAGATCAGACCTTTTATGTCTGTAGGTATGAAAAGAAAAGGTAGACCCATTTGAGAAGATAACAGAGGCTCAGAGATAGCCACAAAAACTCTAACAGTATCACAAAGGTAAAGGTCCAACTACTATTCTTTCTTCTTCAGTGTTCCTCCTGTTTACTGTCTACAGGTTATGGGGTGAATCAGTGAGAGCTGTGGATAGAAGCATTTGCTCTATAACAAACAACACCAATTTAATAAAAATAAAAAAATTGCAAGGCACTCTGGCACGTTATAAAAGAGAGCAGTAAGCACTACAAATTTACAAAGTTAACTTCCCAGCAGACAGAATTTAACCTCCTTTAAAAATGTAAAAACACAAAACCACCAGCAAGAGAGACAGACATATTCCTTGCAAACTCATGTAATCAAGAAAGTGTATTTTTGCTGCAGTCCTTCACTCGTTTTTTCTGATATTTGTCTGCCAACGTTTCTCAGTTTTTTCTTTAACTCTATGATCTAAGCTCAGACTTCTTTATTTCATATAGATACTATGAACCACTGTTATCACAGTAAAGAGGATTAGCGGAAAGGAACATCAACAGCGATCACAACCTCATCAAAAGCCCACAACCTCAAGAAATAACAACATCATTAAAACGTCACTATCCTCACTGTAATTACACAGAGTTCTCAAGATCACATGCTTACCCAGATTATTGTGTGCTGGAGACATCGGGTTCGGCGATAAGTTGGGAGAACCTGAAAATCAAGACATTAAAATGATTAGTGGGGCATCTCCTCAAGGAGAAACACTCACAGAAAACCTTCAGTGCTGCCCGGGCTTGTTGGAGGGAATAACCCACTTCTCACACAAGTCTCGTTTTGTGACACCAGCAACTTCTCTGATGTTGATTACTCTTTATGTGAGCTTCCAAACGCTATTACTTACGGTATCAACTTGCTAAGCATCTTCATAGAGCATTCACTTCAGCTGAACCCATTAAATTTCAAAACTGATTTACTTTCACTCGTAGCTAGCAAAACTCCAGGTACCATCACGACAGCCCCAGACAAACCCAACGAGCTGGGCATTTAAGAGCTTTATTTTACATTGCTAGGCACAAACCACTTACAACAGTCAAAAACAGATCAAGAAATCTTACTCGTCTTGGGACAATGGAGTGAGATCTGACCAAACAACAGATAGTATTTTATCCCAAATCATTTCTATCTGGTCCACAAATTTTGCACGTATATTTAAAATATCCACACTTGGATGTCCAGGGCAATTTCCAGAGTCTCTGGATGCCACACGGATGCAGGCGGGTGGTTTTTACTTTTCCTCTCAAACTGAGTTTGGCTTGTTTCTTTAAAAGTTTGGGATTTTTTTTTTCTATAAAGAGGGAAGTCCATGAGATCTGAAGGGAGGGATATAGCATTTGAATGTAAATTGGGTACTTATAGCATCTTCCAGGCGAATCCTGTTCCAGTCCACTTTCCACAAAGCCATACGTACATTCCACACGTCAACCACATCACCAATAATTGCATGCACTAAAACCATTTGTGTCAATGGGCTTATGTTTGATGTAGACAAACCAACCCACAACACCCTCCCTCCATCTCTATAACCCCCATGAAAAACTGCAAATCAGTCATCCCTCTTTCAGAATCCCACGTAAGCTCTACGGCTGAAGACACACACAGAAACCAAGCTATTTGCCTGCAGTATTTGCATCAATTAGGTTCTGCATATTTATCTCCATTTAAGCGTCATGCATTTGCATATCCCTCTTGTGAAGCCTCAGCACTTCTAACCAAGGACACAATTTTGCTTTTCGAGCAGAGGTTTTATGAATTGGGAGTCTGATGTCGAAGTTCTTACTCACAAACAGTGACACCACTCAGATCAACAAGATGCCTTAAACTCCCCAAAAAGTCTGCCAAGTTACTGCCAGAAAGATGAGACCTGCATGTTTAATTTTAAAGTGTTGACAGAGGTCAGCACAAACACTAAGGCTGCTGATTCTAAACCTGATTACTTGTTTTCTTGGCAATGAGAGAGAACCCAGAGTTTCAACTTTCTTTGGGATATAGCCACTAAACCCATTTAAGAACAAATCTCCCAAGTGATCACTTTGGCTATAGTTACACTGGACATTTCAGTATGTAAAAAATAACAAAACGATCAGAAAAATGCCCCTGCAGAAAAATGCAAAATTTTCAGGCGAATACAGATGTGCAGATGCAAATACAAACTATCACCCTTAGATGTGTCTCCACTGTTTCAGGCTCCTGCTTAGAATGGATGTTGGGGAGAACAGGAACATGTTGTACCTTTCACCAGCAGCTCTAAACCACACAGCCCTGTGTTTTACATGAGATGTCAGGCTACATTTACACTCCTACAGGGATAAAATACCTCAAACCACCATCTGATCTTCAGTGCCCCAAAGAAAAACTTTAAAAGAGTCTCTGAGATGACCTAGAAAGCTGCAGCAAATGGCAAAAAATGACTTACCTGCGTCCATGCTGGGGTTCATCTGGTGGTCACTAGTTTCTCCATCCTCACTCAAATAACCCGGAGGAGGTGTCTCTAGAAGCATAAAATGATTATATCATCATTGCGACTGGATGCCAAGTCTAGATTTTAGACACCAAAACCATTTACTTTGTTATTCACAAGGAGCTAAATTTCTTTTTTTTTATTGCTTTTCTTCCTCAGGCTGCTGAGAGAAGGAGGTGGCACAACCAGCTGATAGGCATAGCGTATTTGTGAGTAACAGAGGAGGGGGAAACAAAAAAAATCCGGATTTTCAGTCCCATAAAACTTTAAGCCATGTGGACGCTTTTCTGTCCACATATTTTTCCTTTCCTGGTGTGCAGCTGCATAGCTCGTCCATGCAAATAAGGTGTAAATTGCTTGTAAAAGAGATACATAAATAGAAAAGCTCAATTCCATCAGAAACGTAGAGGCTTTTACTCAAATTAAAATGGCTGAATTTCATTCAAATCCAAACTTGTTAATGGAACATTCAGCTTTAGATTCCACAATAAACCGAGCCTGTATGACCGAAGGGAAGAGGCGAGTTTAAAGAAAAGAAAACACAACTATAACCAGCACTGTTGTGTGTCTACATTTACAGCTTTCACCTATTTTTGTACAGGTTCCCACTCCTTAACTTCGTAGTAATTATGGAAAGAAAGACTTTCCAGTCGTGGGGTTTGGAAGACGGAGACACAGAATCACAGAATCTTCTAGGTTGGAAGGGACCTTAAAGATCATCTTGTCCAACCGTCAACCTGACTGACAAAAATAGACACCCACACAACAAACAAGAAGCATCACCATCACTAAACCAGACCTCCCAGCACTACATCAACCCGGCTTTTGAACACCTCC
>NW_015090969.1:405213-464225 GCF_001431845.1 Calidris pugnax | reverse complement strand
AAGTGCAGGACTTGGCACTTGGCCTTGTTGAACCTCATCCCGTTGGTCTCGGCCCATCGATCCAGCCTGTCAAGATCTCTCTGCAGAGCCTCTCTACCCTCCAGCAGATCAACACGATTCGCTGTGCAATACGACCCTTTTCCCTCCGCGTGCTGCAGGGAAGAGATACGGTACCTGGAATGTAGTTGCTCTGGGGCTCGATGCCTGCTGGGAAGTTAGTGTTCTCTGGGATAGAATGGCTGTAATCGTCTAACGGGGGGAACTCCGCTGGGATCTCTGTGTGCCGAGGCACCAGCACTGGAGGTAACACTGCACAAATGGAAAGGAAACAAAAAAAAATACGACAGCCGCGTTAACAGCTTTGAAATAAAATGACTGAAACCCTAGAAAATGAGGAGAAACCAGTTTGGAGTAACACCCTTCAACACACGCAACGCCAAAGTCACTGATTAAGGGACACGATTTGATACTTGGTGCTTCTGAAGTAGCAGCAGCAGTTAAAGATGCTGTTCTTAACGTATCTCAGCTGGGGGCTGGATACGTGCTTATCTGAACACACCTCAGTCTGCCTGCCCCTTCCAAGGCAAAGAAACAGGTTGCCTTGAAAAACGATGCAAGAGAAGCTACACCATGTAATTCCAAAGGAATAGATTTCACATAAAACGAAACGGTGAAGCAAGATTAGCATAAACACCCAGACTGGTTCTGCAGATTTGTACTGACACGCAGCAGAACTATCTGCAGCTCCAGATGAAAGTCTCTTTCAGAGACTTCAGAACAGGAAGTTCACTTGCGTTGGGAGCTATTCTTAGATCCCACTTCAACTTAACAGTAAGTTTATCCTTAATTTAATACCAACACTTAGGGATGCACAGAACACTGCCATAGCTCATGCTTATATCTACGACGTGTGTGAGTTGTTTACATGCACACAACGCCACATCAGGAACCTGGCAACAACGCAACCTGCTCAGCTCAGATTTTATCCATTTAAAATGATATTTCCCCCTTGAGTGCAGGTTCATAAATTATTCCACGGCGTACAGTAAGAGATTACCATCAATAATAGATACACTTTGGTTTTAAAACCCTACGCCTGCTGCTTGAGTCAATTTGGAAATGCACTTCTAAATCCCTCCCCTTCCCCACCGAGCAGCTGAGGTACCCCCAGCTGGGACCAGCCCTACCTGGGGTTTCCACTCTTTGGTAATGGTAAGGGTTCACACAGACTTCATCCTTCTTCATGTTGAAGGCGTACTCGCACATCTCCATGGCACGCAGCTCATGGTGGCTATGGAGGTCCGGCCACCGCCACAGCCGGCAGTAGATCACATGGGGAAGACCCTTCCGGTGAGACACCTGGAGCCGGCCATCTAACGATCTGCGGGCAGAAGATAAAGACAACATCAATTTAGATGGGGATTAATAGATGTGTGACACCCACCACGTCCCATCAAAGGCCACGTGGGGGAACCCAACGTGAAGGCTGAAGACATCAACAAGAGGCTCAAAGGCATTCGGGATCTGGTCTTCGGTTCTCTCTGAAAACTATCAAACCTTCGTTGTATGTACCAGCCCTCCTCCTCTGGATTTATTCATTTTCTGAGAAAAAGGTTAATTTGGAGGCAGAGACAAGAGCTACGGCAAGTAAGAACACACCGATTTAGTGGTACTTCTGAAGCGTTTATGTGTGTGCTAACCAACAGGCTGTTTGCAGAGCTCTCAACAATTTATGTTGCTACATCTTAAACTACGTGCTAATAAAACTGGACTTTTAAAGTACAGAGAGATATGAATTTCCATTGTGACAAAATCACCCCAAAATTACTATAGATACCTTTTCTTCAAACAGTCTTCACAAGCATTACAAAAAAGACAAGGCTTCCAGTTTCATTTTCCAAAATTGCAGCTTGAAAGCAAAAAATAGGATTGTTTCAGCATTGCTTACTTTTGTTTTTGCATCTAGCCCATGTTCTCCTCCAGCTCATTTTTCACCAAATCCTACCCTCGCCCCAGAATAGCCTGTTCCTTGCAAACCCTCCTGGGAAGCAAGACAAACGAGTTCAAATCGTGTCTCCGGCAGAGGAAGGAGCTGGAGCGGGGTCTCCTCCATCAGCCACTAAATGGGAACTGCCCCCGGGCACCTTCTTTGAAGTCTAACCCTTCATTTCCCTTGCTTTTCTTAATGACTGAAACCAAACACTTCAGGAGTTTGGTGAAATGAAATATTTCTATTTTTTTAATTTGTCAAAGAAAAAAAAAAAAAAAAAACATAAAAGAAAATTGAAATTTTACTTGGAATTAATTTTCCTTGGCAGCCAATCTAGAAAAACCAAACCACACAATTATTCAAACAGTGGTTGCGTTGGGCTTGGCTGCCCTTTAAGAGAGTTTTCCCAAAAACTTCTCTGGCAGAGCCTGGTGACACGCACACCTCTCGTAAACACCCCGACAATAACCGGGAAGGCAAAACACAACCAATTCCAGCTATTTCTGACAAGCCCTTGATTTAGGGGAGCGGGGAAACGCGTCACACAACTGTGATGTATAAAATATACCAGGAGTTTCTGCCACCGCTCAGGGACTTGCTGGTCCAGGTTACAAACCATCTAAAACCTGCGAGTTTATCACAGCCCTGAAAAATGCACAACGCCCACGGTTATTATTTATAGTAGGTATTTATAGTATGTATTTCTTCGTATCATGCCTGTTATTTATGGGTCCCACATTCTCTTCAGACTTCACTCTCCAGCCTGCTCTGGGACAGGGTGACCAACCAGCTGAGCGTCTGGCACGTTCTCCAAGGGTGTTCTTACGCCAAGGTCCTTCTGAGGGCTGGAAAGCAGAAATCAGTCTGCCCAGACTCACCAGGAGGGCACCAGCGTCTAGAACTGATCTTCTGTGGAAGGTGGGAACCTTGGTATTGATTTTAATAGGGTCAAGAGTAGATTTATGTGACCCCTAAACTTGTCAATGCGGGAAATTTTTAAAATATCTATCAGAAGTGTGAAAATACTAACTTTAACAAAGAGACTAGGATGAAACAAGAGAGGATAAAGGAGAAAAAAGAAGCCTCAAGAGATGATTCCAAGCACCCCACAAGAGAAATGACTGTGGCAAGTGTTCTTACTCTTCCCAGTCACCACCAGCAGCACGTTACCGATGGACATCCCACCACCAGATGCTTGGGCTGAGACTGGCAACTGGGAGTGAGGCACTAACTCAAAGCATGTATGACTTTGGGATGGTTCTCTCCCTCCATTTCCCAAGACAGAAGAAACTCTTTATACCTACAGCAAACTTCCCAGTCAGCCAGAGGCCACAGTGCTCTTCTTCCCATCACCCTAGGCTTCTTGGAAAAAGCTCTGAACTTTCTTCCCATCACCCTGGGGTTCTTGGAAAAACCTCTGAAGTCTTTACAAAAACAGCCAGTATATCTAGCTGCCTGACACACTCTCTGAATGCAGTGGCCACCTACTTTAATGGAGCCCTTCCACCGGCCAAGTTCTCACAGGAGACAGTGGAGAGAGACATCAAGTCACCGTTGTCTGAGCAATCCCCAAATCCTGGACAGCTTCAGTGGGTATCTAAAACAAAACCAGCCTAAAAGCATAACATACCTCAACCTCTCAGTATCAAGCTACTCATTTTTGTTAGCAGAGACCACACTCTGCAGAAAACACGTTGTGCTCGGTGTCTACCACTGCTCATAGCATGAATGCCATCTATAAGATAGAAGAGATGGACTTCTCTACAATCTTATCTAAAAAGACTTTAAAAAATGACAGAGCCATATGTTTCATTTTAAAATATAATAACCTCCTCTCCTCTCCTACCAATAAGATGATAAGGTAAAAGAAATTACATTTCCCCAAAGCTCTGGGGGCTAATTACATTTTTATGATTGTGAAATCTCTCCTCAGGCTCTCTGTTACGGGACTTGGGACAAAACAACATCATTGTGTGTTCTTGGGAAGGACGTGGGGAAGTAACAGGGCAGCTTTATTTCTTTCTGCTGTCCTGCCTCAACCCTCAAGGAATATTTTCTCCAAATCCACAAAAAACTGGCACGGCCGAGATGGGACACAAGATTAGATGCGCAAACACTGGGCTCTATGAAAGGCAGCTTTTTGTGTGGATACAGAGCTCCAGTTACCACAGTCAATTGCAACATCTTAATTAGCCCATTCGTAGATGCAAACACTTGATCAAGCATGAGAACTGGCTTGAGTACCCATTTCTATTGGGCTACTGAATTGTTCCTCCCTCTTACCTTCCTTTTAACCAGCCTGTGTTGAGCAGATCTCCCCGTACAACTGAGTTGATAGATTTATCATTCCATGCCACAAAACAGGATTTCTTCTCAAAATACCAAAGCTTCTTTGGTCAAAAATTCAGTACTGGGTGGTTCTCTCCAAAGGCAGTACCATTTGTTCTGGTGGAACACTAGGTCTTCAAAGTGTCTCTATACTGCATGGTAGCACTAAACAGCAAAGGCTGTAAAGAGCCCTTCCTTTCCTGGTGTCCATGTTCAGACTGAGCAGGTGATGCAAACTCTCACTGGTGCATCTTTCATAACGAGCACATATCCTGGGTTTGCAGGACAAGAATGAGAAGATACTGTGACCCACAAGCCTTTTTTACTAAGGGAAATACGATGAGCTGTAGTCACCACCGAGTGTGAGAGCACATAGGCTCTGAGAGCCTGCAAGAGAAAAACCAAAGCCAGAACACGGCGAGATTGCTGAGCTGATACCACCTTGCAGTGGTTTATAACAAAGAAATGAATTCAACAGTGATTCAGGAAAACAAAGTCTTGATGCGACAAGACGAAGAAGCAGCAGAGAGGAGGAAGAGAGTGGCTCAGTGATGTCAAGGACCAGCTCTTTGAGAAGACACCTGCACTTCCCCACCAGACCGAGGAGGTGGTGGCCAGAAGATCTGCTGTGCTGGGGTCAGAGAGCAGGCTAATGCCCCACAGTGTGTTTGCCCCAGCCCGTGTGGTGGGCGTTGGCAATAAAGATAATAACTGTGCACCCATATCCTGCTTGTAGGACAGAGCTCAGAAGACTCAGTGCTTGGTAAAAGATCACAGAATCACAGAATGTTTTGGGTTGGAAGGGACCTTTAAAGGTCATCTCATCCAACCCCCCTGCAATAAGCAGGGACATCTTTAACTAGATGAGGCTGCTCAGAGCCTCATCAAGCCTGACCTTGAACGTCTCCAGCGATGGCACCTCCACCTCATCAAGCCTGATCTTGAATGTCTCCAGAGATGGCACCTCAACCACCTCTCTGGGAAACCTGTTCCAGTGTCTCACCACCCTCATTGTAAAGAATTTCTTCCTAATGTCTAATCTAAACCTAGCCTGTTCTAGTTTAAAACCACTGCACCTTGTCCTTTCACTACATGCCCTTGCAAACATCTTTCCTGGAGCCCCTTTAGGTACTGGAGGGCTGCTATAAGGTCTTCCCAGAACCTTCTCTTCTCCAGGCTGAACCACCCCAACTCTTTCAACCTGTCTTCGTAGAAGAGGTGCTCCAAACGCAGAAGGATGAAGTTAGCCAAAGGCTTGAGGGTTACAACATGGTGCACTCAAACATGCTCAAGAGGTATCCAGTGGAGAGGTCGCTCTGCACCTACAGCAGTTATAACCAGAGATAAAATTATACTGAATGAGGAAAGACAGACTGAGACTCCAGGAATGCAGTCAGGTAATTTAATTGCTTGCACAACAGCACAAGGCAGCGTCAGGACAACCTTGCAGTGTCCATATAGAAAGGAACAAAAAACCCCTCAGGCTCAACACCTTCAGGACTGATCCATTCCTGTGTGTCATCACAAGGAAAGTTTAACACATGAAACTCCAAACTATCCAGAATACAGCAGCTCAAAGAACATCAGGCAACAGGGACTCTTAATAGCAAAAAAAGAGAAGGGAAGAAAAAAGAACGACAGAAACACTGAAACTTTCTTTTTTTCTTTTAAACAATCCTCTGTAACTGTCTGAAAAAGAGCGAGGAGTAAACAGGAGAGCGTTACATTGCACAACAGGAATTTGATTTCCAGGCCTGATTGGGGTTGGGTTTTGTTGATGTTCTGGGGTTGGGGTTTTTGTTGTTTTTGTTGGTGCTAGTGGTGTGTGGGTTTCTTGGGGTTTTGTTGTTGTTGGGTTTTTTTGGTTTTGTTTTTGTTTTAACCTCACACTTCAAAACATGTACTTGTTATTTCTTATTTTCGTCTATGAGCATTTTGCAGATATCCTTCCTCTAGATGGATAATAAAGCTCTTCTTGCACCCGTTCTCCTCCTTTAAAAGTAAAGTTGAAATCGGTGGACTGTAATACTGCAAATTAGGCAAAGTGATACAAGCAGTGAGATATTACAGGTATTTTTGCCAAGGTTGGAAATCTTCAGATTTACTCTGGGATCCATTCCCCCCCCCCGCCCCCCCTTACCATTCAGACACAAACACTCCTGTTTGCAAAGCCCATCAGTTTTAGATCCCTGTCATTAATCTTCCAAGAGAGCAAAACGCCTGAAAGCTCAAGTATCCAGTAACACTAACATGTGCAAAAAGAGGTAAGGGAAAAAAGGAAAAAAAAAAACAATCAGGAAGAAAAAGTTTAAGTTATGCATTTCCAAGGGGGTCTTATTAAAAACCATGAGCAAAAGCTGGTTTTTAAAGCCATACAGTTGCCAGGACGCTCTAAAATGCACCAAGAACTACAGCCAGAGGCTGTGATTTTTCTCTTAGGCACAAACCACGTTAAGTAGTTCCTTACTGGCCCTGCATCTGGTCTGCACCAGGAAAGTAAGCATTTATTTTTGTAGCAGAATCTGGCTTTTGCATGCAGAGCACTGCAATATCCACGGGGCTTCACTGAAAAGTTGGATAAAATCTCAACTTTCCCTGAATACTGGCCAAATGAACAACACTGAATTGAAAATAAAGGAAAAAAAAAAGACCTATGCAGCACATCTGTAATTCAAAAGCTGATCCCCTGCCATTTCTTTCCCTTCGATTTGCTCAGCATCACTGAATTTTCAAAGTTCTGGTGCAGTTTTAGCAGTACTGTCATTCGAGTTCTAGAAATAGAAGTAACCGCGTCGAACCGAGGTTTGCAACGCACATTATCACACTGCCATAGAGGAAACTAATAATTAATACTTCTACTTAGCACTTAAAATTTCTAGAAGACTAAAAGGATTAACAGACATCTAATTTGCAATGCATTTCTCTGGAGAAGGTAAGTTTTTACTACCCCTAAAGCAATGAAGTTAAATGATTCTCACAAAGTTTGTGTCAAAGCCAACACCAGGAATAAAGAATTCATCACCCCCTCCATGCTATCAAAAATCACAGCTTTTGTGCTGGTAACTCTCTTTTTTGGAGTCTTTATTACCTGCTTTGGATTTAGAAGGAAAACCCATCTCCTTGATATCTGTAGATGACTTTGGGTGGTTCTGACCTTTGCCAGGAGCCGCTAAGGGGAGCGGAAGCCCCGTGGCCAAGGCAGGAGGAGGAAGCAGTAGGCACAGCACGGGCACCCGTGCAGAGGTTGTCACCACTGCTGGGCAGAGCGTGTGTACTTACAGGTAAGACCAGGATCCCAGCCCGTGGGTGGCCCAGCCCACACATCCACTGGCCACGGAGTCTGGAACAGAGACTGCTACGAGCTACCGCCCGCAGCATCAGGTAAAGGTTTTAAAGGTAAAGAGCAATTCCAGTTTCTTCTAGATGCTGCGTAATTCTTCCACTCAAGTCTCGTTGGTTCTGGGTTTGAAAAAGAGCTGACAGTACAGAAATTACCAATAGATCTTGTGTGGGTTTCTTACTGCCTATTTACATCGCTCAGTCTTTACTAGGGGCAGACTTCCCCTTCCCCCACGCCAGAGCTGAAGAAATACAGCACGAAGAGTTGATGTCAGGATCAGATTATGACAGCATGAGTCATTTATTAAGATTCCAGTAATGCTAAGCTCTTTAGCAGGTGCCTTGAGACCATATTTTTCGGAGTCTAATTTCAGATTCAGACATAAGTACGTTTTATTGGTTTACCATAAACTGTCTGCCCATTGTTGCTCCTCTAAAGCCGCCTCCTGCTTGTCCTGTGCTCCACAGCTCCCTTCTCCAAGCTGTGTCCACTTCTACTCCCTGCTGGCACGCAAATAACAGCTTACTTTAAATTACATTTCTTTAAAGCTACAGATAGACCTTGGTTTGTCATGTAGTATCACCATCTCACTATTTTTTCCTCTGTATTTTTAAGTAACCTCTGGTATTTACACCACTTCTGCTTATGCCACAGCTACAGGATATTGGCCACTGCCTTTCAAACCCAGCTCCCCTGCCTCTATTTTTAGCCATTTGGTAGTTAGATGCCCCTGCATCTCTTTCACCTCCTCCTTTTTCTGAGCCCATAGCACCGAGGATAGGTGTTTCAGAGGCCCAACCATCCATGTCCTTCCTTCTCCTACCCAGAAAGGGTAGAATATATATCCTAATGCTTCGCTAGGGCTTAATCATGAGACCAGCACTAAGGCACAAACCTGGAAACAGACCATTTCTAACAACTGCAGCAGAAACTGTGCAGTTAAAATGTCTTGGATGGTACCCTCTGCCCCAGGGAAGCCCACAGCTGTCAGCAAAGCAAGGTCAAAAAACCCCATCCTAGCTATCCTGGTTATAACTGCAAGAGGCTAAGCTTTATTTTGCTAAGAACGTAGTAATTCACTACTACTAATTTACCATGAATAAAAATCAGCAGAGAATATAGGACGTGAGCTGAACCTGAGGCCAACAATGTTTCTGAAGGGACCGTATCCAAGCCCTTTCCCAGTTACCTTTTGTGGAACAAACATGATTTTTTAGTATGCATTTTATAACTCCTCTAAATTTTAAACCCAGTCTTTTCTAAGCAGTTATTTTTATTCATTTCAGCAAAGCTTATTTGCCCAAATCTGTGTCAGACTCATCTAAGTTTATTTGTGCTTGAGCCTTAAGGGCCCTGGGGGTGGAGGAGACAGAACGAAGCTCAGTCTCTCAAGAGGAACGTGCCTTTTTGAAAAGTCATTTCTCATCTGAGCTCATCATTTCTTCCCAGAATCCCGTGTTTAACTTCAATCTCGAAATCCAAAACCCAACACACTTTCATCCAACTGAACCAGCAACTTCCTCTCTCCGAGGAGATTCCAGGCATTCTGATGGGGCTGGGTGTTTGTGTGCTCAGAGGAGTTTCAGAAGGAGAAAAATGGACAGATGGAAATGCTGCAGAGGCTCAGATAATCTTCCATAGCACAGAGGGCATTCAAAACAAAAGTATTTCAAGAAAAACTAAAAAACTGGAGCACTTGGTCCTGCTAGCAATCAAAACAAAAAAAGGAAAAGCTGCTGTAAAACTCAGTTACTCTGTTAACTTACTTACACTGATTTACATTTAATATCTAGCTTCAACATGCATCTTCTTGATACTGTAGGGAATAAATCTCCATAGTTTCACTGCAAATTAGCATCAGCTGTTGATATAGTCCAAACAAAACATGAGCAAAAGAACCAAGAAAATAGGTCTTAATGGCTGAAAGAGAAAAGAAACTAATGTACCACACAATGTTTAGCTAGAAGTCTCACATCAACAACTGTTGCCCCAAATATATACATCTGTTAACAAAACAAAAGCGATTATCACAGTAAGTGCTGAAAAATGACAGTTTTAAGACCTCGGACTCTCCTTCCCAATATATACAATTGCCAGTGCCTTCCACAGAAACTTCATATAAATACCAGGAGTCGGAACTGACTTCTCAGGCAAAATGTTTGTGCGTTCTATCAAGTTGGGACAATGCCAACATTTCTTATGGAAACATTTTTGGTGGTCCTAGGCAAAGAACGTGTTTACTTTATAGCAGATATAACTAAAAATACGCTGTGCTACAGCCTCCAATTATCTTGTTTGGAATAGTTTGAGGCTACTCGAGGTTCATTGCTGTTATTTTCTTTATTATACAGTGAAAACGTTGCTGCTTTTCCTGTAATTTGAAAAGCAGCTATTTCAAGATTTGACATCTGTGTTTGTACCTCCCCCGCATGGCTAACAAGATCCAGGGTGACATTTTCCAGTGTGCCCATCTCCCATTTCCAAAAGCAACCCAGGTCCTTAAGACACAGATCGATACTTTCCCTGAATGACATCGGCCCTTTAAGTTTTCCATTAATTCCACAGGCTCTACACTATATTGCTTTTCAAGCTGGTTTAACAGCAACTGAGATACATAATTATTTGCACAAGCAGTACTAATTAGCAGCACGCCACAAACAAGGGGACCTGGTCCCCCATCCGACCTGACCCCAGCCCCTTGGCAGGGATGTCCTTTGGGAACCATTCGACAGCAGAGACGTGTTCAGATGGCTCCGCGACGAGGACCTGTTCTTCAGCTGGAGAGCTGCCGGGCAGAAAAGGACCTGGGGGTGTTGGTCGACTGTCGGCTGACCATGAGCCAGCAGTGTGCCCAGGTGGCCAAGAAAGCCACCAGCATCCTGGCCTGTATCAGGAACAGTGTGGGGAGTAGGGCCCGAGAGGTGATTGTCCCCCTGTACTGGGCACTGGTGAGGCCTCACCTTGAGTACTGTGTCCAGTTTTGGGCCCCCTGCCATAAAAAAGACATGGCGGTGCTGGAGCGGGTCCAGAGAAGGGCGACAAAGATGGTGAGGGGTCTGGAGAATAAGTCTTATGAGGAGAGGCTGAGGGAGCTGGGGGTGTTCAGCCTGGAGAAGAGGAGGCTGAGGGGAGACCTTATTGCTCTCTCCAACTCCCTGAAAGGAGGGTGTAGAGAGGTGGGGGTCGGTCTCTTTTGTCAAGTCACAGGCGACAGGACAAGAGGAAATGGCCTCAAGTTACTCCAGGGGAGGTTCAGGCTGGAGATTAGGAAAAATTTTTTCACTGAAAGGGTTCTCAGGCATTGGAATGGGCTGCCCAGGGAGGGGGTTGAGGCCCCATCCCTGGAGGTGTTCAAAAGACGGGGTGATGTAGTGCTGGGAGGTCTGGTTTAGTGATGATGCTCCTTGTTTGTTGTGTGGGTGTCTATTTTTGTCAGTCAGGTTGATGGTTGGACAAGATGATCTTTAAGGTCCCTTCCAACCTAGAAGATTCTGTGATTCATTAAGGCTGACCAACTCAAAGCAAAATGCATCTCGCTTACAAAAACTTCAGCCTGGGTGCCTCAGCCTTCAACCTCACCCGTTTCTCCCCAACAATTAACCACCTCTCTTTTCCAATGGAGCTTTCCCAGCCTCCGACCCCGGCTCTGGCATCCTGCGAGCTGTTAATGAATCAGTTCTGCGTGAATCATTTCCCATGTGCAGGCTGAGGATTTCATCACAGAGCACATTCTCACAGACTTTTTTTTCCTCCTCCGTCCCGATGACAAAGAACTACCTCTGCTACCAAAACAAGCCTCGAAGTTTCCACAAGGAGTTAACAGAAGGTGTGTGCCCTGTGAGAGAGGTGAAAAGGGTAGTGGAAGAAGCTTGTGTTAATTTTACAACTCCGACTTCCTTAATTATGAGTCACCAGCAAATGCAGGAGAAATCCAGCTTAAAAAGTAAACCTAAAAGAGTGTGATGTCTTAGGGGAACGCTGCAGATTTAAGATGAAACGCCTCATTAAAAGCCCACAGAAGTTAATATTTTACAGTCGCTTATGTCTGTAATTACGAGTGAAATCAGAGACTCGAGACTCTGCAAGAGATCCTGTGTATTTGGAGGAACAACTTTGTAAACTTCTCTGTCTCATAATCAGGTTTTACGACACATCTGAGGAGGGTGAAGGAAGAGAGGAGGTGGTGTTACAGGCTTTGGGTTTGTTAGTTTTATTTTGGAGGACTGCTTCTATACAATAAGAGAAGAAGGTTATTTGTACCAGAGAGGTGGAAAATGCTTCAGCTGAAATTTTTTTTTTTTTCTTTTACCAAAAACTCTTTAACAGCAAAAAAGGAAGCTGTGTACGAGGCCTACCTGAAAGCTTCCTTTCTTCTAGCAAATCTACAGATCGGTTGAAAGGGGTTTTTTTCACAGCCTAATAGTGCAGCAGCCGTGCCATGCAGCAAGAGAAAGTCACTCCCTCCAGCCAAGATAATTATCTTATTCATGGAAGCCCAATTCTGCTTTCCTAAATTACAGATTATGTTAAATAAAAAACATACTGGAGAATTTTGAGAAAAGGCAGGGGGGAGGACTATTTTCCCCATGCTGCAAGGCACAAGGAACTCCCTCACTCACCAAAAAACAGACTTTTCCAGAGTGTTGTCCCTCTATCAGGATGCACCGTTTCCCCCATCACGATCTGCAGCACTCACTATCTTTTTGAGGGAAAGAAGCACTAAGACAAGTGCAGATTTTTTTCCCCTCTATTCTTCACCCTCCCCTGCCCTAAACGGCACCAGTTCGGCACCGGTGAGATGACTGGGAGCAAGGATGTATAATTTCAATGCTTAACTCTGACTAATGCAGGATGTGTGGGAGAGCAGCACAGCAGCATGAATAACAAACAGCTCTATAAAGCACGTATCAGTATCACGCTAAGTCATTCTTATCATCCAAACAGGATCTCAAGCATGTGCGTGCGCGGTACCTTTCCTGTAAAGGTTTTATTATTACCATTGCTCGCATGGAAATCCAGCTGGTACGACACAAAAAGGAGCAGGAAAAAGCAAGCTGCCGAAATCAACATAAATAAATACTTTCTTTTCATGTAAACGTCAGTAGTAATAAAAACCTGAAGCAAGAAATGATTAAAGAACAGTCCAGAAAAAAAAAAACAACAACACAAAAACAAGTCACCCCCTTCAGCCACCGCAAGAGACAGAACTCTTCCCAAATGAGATGTTTTTCAAAAGTTTTCCATGAGGTGTCCATAACGAACAGCTGAAAATATCAACTGCATCAAAAACTCGCATTTAAATAACAGAGAGGCACTTCAAGCAGCTTTCCTGTTGTCATCTCCCCCTTCCCTCTCTCCAAACTAAAAAGAACGTTTAATATCCACGTCCTGGGAACCTCACTGGATAAATGATTAAACAAGAAGCAGCTCTAGAGCTCGCCAAGTGGAGGGGAACACTGAGGGAAAGCAGACTCGCAGGTAAATATTAGTTTGTACTTGAAAAAGCCAGAGCACATTTTAAAGTTGCTTTTGATTTTCACGCCAACCTCGCATCGTTCTCCGTCGAACGTCGGCAGGTGACGCAGGGGGAACCAGAACCTGGTGTCTTTGGCTGCCTGTCCAGGGTGACAGTGACACTGCCGGCCATTATCAGCCAAATTACGGAAAACGGTGAGCAGAATTCCAGAAACAAGGGATGTTTTTCTTCCTCGTTTACTTTTTGGCCCCTCTTGGCCAGTGCCTTCGATGCCAGCCACACCGGAGCCTGGCCAGACTGGTGTGTGTGGGTTTGGCACACGTAAAAGGGGCAAGGAATGCTGTTTGGGAGCACAACTCTCCCTTCTTTGCTCCCATCCCGTAACCACTCGGGCCTCTCTTTCCCAGGCCTCTCATCTGGCAACCTCCACGAGTACTGGCCTGAGCAATAAAACTAGATAAAGACTGGAAGCTCTTTAAAGCCACAGGAGAGATCCCTCCTGGCCGGCAGCAGAAGACCGGCATCCCTCTGCTGTGACGTGAATGGGGAATCCACAGAAGAGAAAACAGTTCCTCAAATCCTAAAGCGTTTTCAAAAGCGTACGAGTAGATCTGTCCATCTTTGTGGTAGAGCCAAGATGAGAATAACACTAGAAGGTTGCTCAACAGCTCGCAGCAACGCTGCAGCACTTCCATGGTCAACACGAAGACCACCACCACCACCACCACTCGCTCCAAATCAAAGCTTGAGGGAAACTTTAGAAGCAAACCATAACAACTACTCGAGATGAAATGCAGACAGAAGACCCAGGAACACCACCCAGCTTCTCTAAAACACCACGGTGAGGCATATGGAGGTAAGAGTCAATTATGGCCTTCTTTTTATGTCTCCTCTTTAGGGGCATAACGCGCTTGCTGGGTCCCTGGGTCAGCAGTGACTCAGAGAACAGAGGGCCTTCCAGTGAATCATCTGCACATTTTTAAGCACCCTCCAGGTTGTGTTGATTGGGAGATGTCTCACTACCTACACCTTCCCTAAATACTCACTGGGCTGCCCAAGGCATGAGTGAGAGTGAGAGCCAGCACGGGTGCAAAAAGGCAGGGGAACCTCTCTGAACACCTGAACGCTACCCAAAAGGAATGGCTCTTTTCCACACACAGATCTGACAGCACCGCTCGCTCCTACAGCATGGAAATATGGGCATAAGCTACCCAAAGATAGGGAAACAATGGGCTAAGTCACAAATATTTGATTTCACAAGTCAAGACAGTTTTCTTTCCCCTCCCCTCGTGACTAAGCCTTTGGTCCACACACCCACTCCATCCTCAAAAAACAACTCCATGAAACAAAGTTGATTGCTCTAAAATACACACAGGCAGTGACCAATCGTACCTCCTCCTCACAGCACTGTCTATTTACTGAGAGTCTGCACCGACCGTCTGCTTTGTGCCTAACAGGATCCATCTCTCTCTCCCAGAGAGACATTAAACTCCAAGTCCAACTCCTCTCCATTTTCCTTACCCCATTCCCAAACCCCCGAACCTGCAGACAATCGCCCAGATAAACTTTCTGAAATCACTCCAAGCTGCTTCCAGGGAAAGGAGACCGCAGTGCCCAACATGCCATGGACCAAAACTGTTCCCAAACTGGCACTCAAAAGTATGGCAAGGAGGGGAGAGGGGTGGGCTGTGCCTCGGGGCTCCTGCCCTTCGGTCGGGGGGGGGGGCACTGGCAGCACTCCCTGCTTCCAATTTGTACCCCCAAAGCAAATGAAGATCTACCCCTTCTTTTTACTTTTAGCAACCAAAACCAACTTGCCTGTCCTTATGTCATCCCAGCTAATCTCCTCCTCTCTGCCACATGAGATAAATATCTTGTTCCTCCAACCCATCAAAAAACACAGCTGCTAAAATTATCGTTCTGACCCATCAATCACACCCCTCTCTTAATCTGTCCGGTATCTTCTGCGAGGTATTAAATTCAAACAGCCTAGAGCCTTGTCCTCAAGGCACTCCAGCCTTCTTTACATCCCGCATCTGAGAGCTCATCCCAACTCCTGCTTCATTCCTTCTCCCAAATTCCTTGCCCAGACGGGACATCCCACCACATGCTCCCTTCTCCTTGGCTTCTCTTTTACTTCTCACTTTGCCCCTCTCCCTGAAGGTACAGAAAAACCTCCCAGCCCTGATGAGACAGAAGGGTGATGCTTCACCACCCCATTTCTTTAGAAAGGTCAGTTAAACTGAGAGGACCAGACAGCAACAACAGGATACAAGCAGAAAAAAGGTTTACAGGGAGGAGGTGGTGCAAAAATATTAAAGTAATTAATATAGTTCATGGTTACAGTTTTCTCTGGATATTCCCATGAGTACTGTCTTGCATCTTTCAGACTGCCAACTATTCAGCACAGGGACAGGCTGTATTTTTCCCCCCTTCTAAAGCAATAAGCACATTCTTGGCAGCTAAATTATTAATAAGGAACAAATGGTAATTGATTTATAGATGAGCCAGAATGAGAGGATTTGTCTTCTTCAGTCATCTAAGCCGTCGTGCCCACGCGGCTTCATTCCTGGTTGCGTCCCCACCAAAATCTCAGTCTCCCACTCAGACCAGTAACGCAGCACATCCAGCTCCAAATTATCTGTGTTTATGTGACCTCTTTACCTCTGTTGTATCTGACCACTGACCAGATACTGCAAAAGAGAAACAAAGCATTTATTGTTCTTTCTGCCTCTCTTTCTTCTCAGCCGGCAAGAAAAAGCTTAACCAGCTAAGTTCTTAAGATTTTATTTTTTCCACTGTGAGCTTATGAAAAAAATAAAAATACTCAAGGAAAAGATGAGTTTTGCATTCAGGCTTTGAATATGCTGAGCTTGGGGAATTAGCTCTCTCCCTGCTGGTGGAAAGTTCCACAGTTCTGGCCCAGCTCTTCACACCAGAAGTATCTCCCCCTCCTCCTCCTCCTCCAAACACTACTTTCTCCTATTTCAGCTCCAATTCTTGCACCGACAATCTTTGCTCCTGCTTTGCCGAATGAACCTGAGGATCCCTGGGTAGGTCCTTCCCCCTGCCATGAACAGCAGCGAGGAGCAGCCCCCGAGAGCAGCTTCTCCACAGGCTGTTGTGTTTATTATAATTAACAGCACCGCACACACATCCTATTGCTTTCACAACACTCCCCACAATTTGCTTGGCACGAAGAAGCGATCGGCAGCCAGCCTGCCACAACCTCAACCTTCTTAAGGCGGGGGACCCGTGGCTTTATTGAAAGCACCATGAGGTTTGTTTGGAGAAACATTATGGAGATGAGATGTAAAACCCAGCCCTCTGCCGCTGAAAGGCTGGCTGAATCCCAAACGATGGGAACTCTTACACCAGGCAAAACCAGACCTTCAAAGGCTCGTAGGCAAATATACTGTCACTGAATATTTTGTCATGGAAGCAAGAGCCTAAAAATATAACAGGAGCAGATAATGCACTGAGACAGGCCGGCGCACATCCTGTCTTTACTCTGTAAACACCACAATGTGAATTGGCACCATTGTACAAATCAGGCCACCCATACAAAAAGTAGGACAGTAGTTTGCAATCAACCAGAGCCTTCATCCCACAGCCGCTGTGCTCCTCATCCCAGGAACCCTGCTCTGAATTAGAAGAACACAGAACCTGGTGGGAGCTCGGATGGGCTGCCTCGGACAGGCCTCACTCACCTGCTGGGGGCCTGGGGAGGCCTTGACATAGAATCATGGAATTGTCTTGGTTGGAAGGGACCTTTCAGATCATGGAGTCCAACCACCAACCCAGCGCTGACAAAAACCCCCACTGACCCATGTCCCTCAGCACCACATCTGCCTGGCTTTTAAATCCCTCCAGGGATGGGGACTCCATCTGCCCTGGGCAGCCTCTGCCAAGGCTTCACAACCCTTTTGGTGTAGAAATTTTTCCTAATATCCATCCCAAGCCTCCCCTGGTGCAACTTGAGGCCGTTTCCTCTTGTCCCATCGCCTGTTCCTTGGGAGAAGATTCTCCAGGCTGAACACCCCCAGCTCCCTCAGCCTCTCCTCACAAGACTTGTGCTCCAGACCCCTCACCAGCTCCGTTACCCTTCTCTGGACACTTTCCAGCCCCTCAGTGTCCTTCTTGTCAGCTCCGTTGCCCTTCTCTGGACACTTTCCAGTCCCTCAGTGTCCTTCTTGTCGTGAGGGGCCCAAATGAGATGGGCTGACTCACCGCAGCCTGGTTCCCTGCAGTTGGCACTGGTTTTTATGTTGTCTTCCCTGCAAATGAAGGGCCAGGGCCGTTGCCGTCTCCTTTCTCTACACAGAAATCAAAGGAAAAACAGAAGCGCCCCAGGGTAACCAGAAGACATTACACTCTGCATTCCTTCTTCCCATTTGCAAAATTTGGGCTTGAAGGGGAAAATATCTTGTTTAACATAAATGAGAGAATGGCAAAAGCCGTTCCAGATTGAAAAGAAGTGAAGCATCAGGGGCGTAGTTCTCCACCAGAGGAAAGTAAGATTCTTTTCTTGTTCTAGTAGATGGAGTTTAGCTAGATTTGGGTGAATTAGACCCAAATTCTCAAAACCTTCAGATGCCTTTTAGGTCTTTTATTCTTATCAAAATCATCATCCCTGTTGGCTTCAATGCTTCTCTATAAAATACACGTGATATGTCCCTCTTGTAGAAGTACATAAGGACACTGGAAACACTCCAGAGTTTCGATACCGCAAGAACGGAAGTCAAACTTTAAAAAGCATTCACTGCAGTTATGCGTAACAGTCCCTAAAACAAAAAAAAAAAATCTATAAAATACATGTGATAGGTCACTCTTGTAGAAGTACATAAGGAGACTGGAAACACTCCAGAGTTTCGATACCACAAGAACGGAAGTCAAACTTGAAAAAGCATTCACTGCAGTTATGCGTAACAGTCCCTAAAACAAACAAAAAAACCCCATAAACAATCCTCGGGTATAACAATACACATGATCACTCAGACAGTCTAATCTTTTCCCAGAACCTCCAATGTGCCCAGAGCTATGTAAAGTTCTAAGGCGTAAAAAGGGTATTCAGAAAGACAAACAAAAACAGGTTCCCAAAACCTGCAAGGTTAGTTACCGTCCAGGAAGGGAAGGAGCAGAGCCCTCCAGCTGAACAACGTTCGCTCATTTGCACATGGAATGAATTCAGTAAATTCCATTCCAGACCTCTAGATCACTGACTTTTGAAGATGCTAATTGCTTTATGGCAGTACTCGCTAATCCCTCCTAAACCCCAATCAAATATCAAGGCTAATACACAACCAGCATAAAAGAGAAAGTCCCTGACCCAAAGAGAACGTGATTTCCATTTACAACAGGATGCAACAGGTAAATGAAACGGACAGGCAGGAAGGAGCAGTTATTATATACCAGAAGCGTGAAGTGGCTTCACAGGGAAAAGAATCTAAAAACATCATCACCACATTTTTCTTCCAGCAATTATATCAGATTTTACTTTCAAAACGTGCGTGCTAAAGTCCAAGTGGACAAATCTGGGAAGCACTTTGTTTCTTTTTACACGCAGGGGAAGAAAAGGGGGGGAAAGACATGCACAGGACTAAAAATATACATTTTTCTGAAAACCATAGTGTGACATCAGGAAGAGGAGGTTGTGGGGAATATGTTTATCAGTAAAGCACAGAGCACCAACCCTTTTTTGCTTTCCTCCGCAGATCACCCTTGATAAATTATCATGACTCTCGGAGGGATTTTAAAAATCTGTTTTTTATTATTACTCCTATTTTTAAGGAAGATAAGGTTGTCTCCTATTTTGAGACTTCGACAGGGGCCACACACTCCCACACAGAAGGATTTTACTGCTAGAAAAGCTCTGGCTGCTCAGCCAGCTACTACTGAGTAGCTCTGGTGCAATAAAGAAGCAGCGTGGCTGGCTCCGAGAGGCACTGAGACTCTGTAACGTCCCTGCAGAGAAGACAAAAACGTTAAGTCAGAAATTATTTGCCCCCAGAAGCTGCTGAGGGCTGAGCCGTGCATGTCTGCATACCACACAGCACACATTTGCTTCTACAAAACCTTTGGTGGGAGGAGCAGCACCTGAGACTCAAATAAACACAGTTTAAGCATGGAAAACTGTACGGTTTGAAGGCATTTTGTTTCTCAACAAACAGCAATTATATGGAAACTGTCTTAAAAAAAAAAAAAAAAAGGTGGCACTGGATTTTCTTGAGCCAAATCCTTTAGATGTTAAAAAAATAAAAATAATAATAAAATAATCCAGGACTGGAGAAGGGCCAGGGTGCATCCCCACAGCAGGGGAATCCTTGCAGGACCAAGGCTGTGGCTGACGCATTCCTGACTAATAAGCCAAGGTGCATCCGGTGGCTGCTGTCAGGTGCTGGATTGGCAAAAGCATTCCCTCGTAATGGCTTCTTAATTGTTTTCCGACAGCCACGAGGAGTTCTCCAGAGGGCTGTGAAGGCAGGAATTTGGAAGACAAGAAGTGCCATTTGTCAGGAACGGGAGCAGACCAAACCCGCCACCTGCTTCCCGTCTGCGCCTCAGCCCTTCTCACCTGCTGATGGGTTTAGAAAGCTCCAAGTGTGGTCCCCAGAGACCAGTTCCTCATTATCCAAGCTGGCACTCCCGAAACGCCCTGGCGATGCTACGTTTAAGCATTTGCTAGACTTTGTGCATCGGCTCCATTAATTTAACTGCTGAAATCTCAGCGTATGCTTAAGAGGGCTCTGCAGAAAGGAGATGGCTGAAGAAGCCCTTAAATGCTTTGCTCAGTTAGGATGAAAGAGACTTTGAAATCCCAAAACACTGCTGTTATCTTAGATAACTGTTTAAAAAAAAATAAAAATAAAGGCCTTCCATATTTGCTTTTGCAAGCACTTATTATTTCAACCCCAGCAGGCAACACTGTCTAATGTACCCCAAGGCAACAACTATCCGTGTTTATCACCCCTCCTCTGTTCTAAACTCCTACCTGAATAGAAGCCAACACATTTAGCATTTTGCTTCCTGCTGTAAAGATTTCGACAACTGTGGGCCTTGTCTGTGAGAAGAGGGAAACCAACACGGAATATCATGTGTCATTTCCTTTTCATCGCATGCAAACCTGGGATAAGCCACAGGGGCGGGTAAAGGCACTCACTCGCCTTTTACTCAAGCTTTCATGCACAATAAATTAAGAAGGGTGGGCCTCTAAGTGACTTTTCTTTAAAGCTCTGTATTAATCAAATCCCTTCGGAACGAGTTCATTTGAATGTATTTAATTTTACTTTGAGACTGATAATAGCACTAGTGTATTGCATCATCTTCACCAGAACAGTAATGCCTTTTAAGTTTCTTTTTAGTAGCTGCCTCAGACATGCCTTAGATAATTTTGTTGGCCAACTGAGGACTAATGCAAGACATACTCTGTGAATAAATGCATTTCCAGAGCCTCAGTCTCAGAAGGTGCTTTTGCAAATGGCCAATGAGAAGTGCCTGCTTTGAAGTGTTCCTGGAATCAGTTACAGTTGCTTAAACCGCTGATCGAATTCTACCAAAAAAGGCTTAGAGAAATGTTACTTCAGACTAGGTTTATCTTTCCTATAAATGCAAACTACTGCATTAAAAACAGAACTTTCCCCTATGAAATATGCACTTTCACAGCTTCGGAGTATTTAACTGAGGTGCTTAAAGTCAACATTTCATTTTCTTTCTTGGAACAGCTGAAAAAATTTAAAGCCAAACTTCACCGAATGGAAAAGGCAACCTCAAAAGTCTCTCCCCTAAAAATAAATGATGAATTTACAGCAGCCTATGCGAAGGGCCAGTTCTGTTACTCGTAGTGATACAGGATTAACATCACTCCCGTCTACTGTGTTCCACAAAGGAAAGGAAAATCATTACCAAAGGTCTATAGTAAGAGAAAATGAGGTTCGTTGTGCTCTGTGGGAGTTGCTGGGTGCTCAACAAACCCCCATCAGGCCACCTCTTCTCATGCTTCAACAGATTTAATTTGATTGCACACCTAATTAAGTAATCCTGGCCTGAGCTTCCCAAACCCATCTGGATTTGTACTTCAGCCTCACTGGTGAAATCCCAAAGCGTGCTCTGCCCAAAATTCAGTGCAACAGCCTGCAGGAAATGCACAAGGTTATTTCTATCGTATCATTCTAAAAATGGTCTGCCTGGTATTTTGGGGAGGGACCAGAGGAACGGAGACTGCTCCATCGAAGGATTCATTACATTTCTTCTCTAAGATTATTTTGTTCTACTTGGTATTTGTCACAACATTAAACCACTTTGACTTACATTTTACACAGAATGTTTACAAGATGCGTGGGCAAGTTTAGCAGTATATATTTTTTAAACTTGATTACTTTCCCCCCCCAACACACGGAGTCTGAGTTCCTTTTTACATAAGGTTCCTATCACAGTAGAAATGCCAGGATTTTCCATACGCACTACTGCTTAAGCACGGCATTCCTGGCAGGTCCTAATGCATTGAAGTGATGGCATTTACCTCCCAGGATTGCTCCAAGTCCTATCTGAGGAGAACGTGCACCTGAAAAACACACCCAGGGAAGCCACAAAAGAAAATACACTGAAGAGCTCACGGACAAGGCAAATCATAAGTCCCTTCCTTACTTTAAATCTGTAGACATTTCGAAGAAAGCACACAATGGTGCTGCCAACTTGCTCTCGCTGGAACATTTTGTTTTAAAAGGCTGTTTTCTTCTTGTCAGGATCACAGGAATCCTCAAGACGCCCTTCCTGAAAAGTGTCAGCGTTGCATAAAACGGGCTTCAAGAAGGAAGGGAGATTTTTCAACCATCTCCTTAACGAAATGCTGCCTGGGCCCCTTCCAGTCGGTTGGTGCAAGAGCGGTGCTGTTACTCTGCCTTTGATGGCATTATTCCCTGGGCACATGCCTTTGCTGCTCTCATTTTGCTGTGGTTTTCCTAACATTATGCTTTTATAGGAGACTTTTGCAGCAAGTTTGAGGGAAATGACATCACCGGCCCTCAGTTCAATCAGCTTAATACAGAAAGCTGCCTTCAAAGAAGCTTTTAAAAACACATTTTTGGTGGCTCTTTAGCATTTTTAAAAAAAAAAAAACGCTTGTGCATCCAAGCCTATAAAGTCATATAAAGAACTTCCAATTCAAACATTTGAACACTGATACATATTCATTCTCTGTGCTGCTAATTAACCACAAGCTGATTTCCTTCAGCAGTGTGTTTATTTTAGCCGCGTGGTTGTCCAGAATCCACCTTCCAGAACACAGCAATAATCAGGCTTCATAAAACAAACAGCTATGTTCACTGCCATACTGAAAGAAACAACCCATTGAATCAGTGTTTTGGCTTCTATCAAGAGCACAAAAGGTACCAAGCTCTGATCAGACCTGGAAGTCTCCATTTAGAAAGGAGATATTTCTCATGAAGCTGGTAACAACAATTTTTGCCTCTTAGTAAATTAATTAGGCCAAGAGTGACATGATTTTTGCCTCTTAGTAAATTAATTAGGCCAAGAGTGACAGCAGTCACATATGGCAGCAGTAAAGTTAAAACCCAAAATATTTGGTTGTCCAGCAAGGGATTCCCATCTCCAATATGCTTCTATTCCTCAATACACAGCAGCAAAAGGCAAGATGAATCCATGCTGGGGAACCAGGAGAGAGAAAGGATTCAGCAGCAGCTCGAGAGAACACGGCAGCACGTCACAACTTGTCCCCAGAAAAAGAAACTCAATCCCAAGGGAGTACAGAGTTCCCTGAAATAAACCAAATGAGCCCTCTAATATGAAATCTAGAAACGGAAAAAAAGCACAAAGGGGCAGAGACAGGAAGGCGAGAGGCACAATGGGCTCTTTTTAAAGGCAGCGACAAAGCACTTGTGCTGGCACAAAAGGAGTGAGGAGGAATGAACCCATCCGTCAGCTCTGGGGAAGCAGGTCCTAGCGAAGACAGAAGTTCTAGAGATGATCAAATCAGAGGTACCTTGAGAAGAAGGTGCCCAGGAGGGAGCTGCATGATGGGGAGGAGGACTCAGCTACGTCGCTGCTGGCATCGTGACATTAATTTTACCTTCCAACCGCTGCTTGGCACCCTCCTCACTTGTGTTATTTATAGCTTGAACCTCAAATTTTTTTGAATAATTAATCCTTAAAGCCAAAAAGTCTACAGCATGTTTAGTGAGGTACTTTTAAAGCCGGTAATAAACAACTAGCACCTACTTTATAGGGCTGTATTCCAAGCGTTGACTGTCAGCTCTACGGAGGTGCCTTAATAAGGCAGTGGACATGGGCTTCAGAAACCCGAGGCTGCAGAAAGCAGAGCCTTCCCAGCACAGCCACCACCGTGCCTAACGAGAAATTAGCCTCCATCCGGCTGTACCACTTCAGGAGACACCTTAATACCTCATATTCTTTATTTCTGCAGCAAACAGGCACTCTCCCTGCCCCACGGCCCTCCTGAACTCGGTCCCCTTAATGAAAAGCTGGTCTGCAGAGGCACATCTATGATGGTACCACCAAGCACCACCAAGCCAAAAGCACTCATGGGTATGCTACAGAGAAACTAGGGGGGTGTTATATATAAGCTCTTACTTCTTTTACTCTTTAGGCTTCTAAATAGATTATCAATTCTGGCACTAAGCGCGAAATGAACTATGCAACTGTGAGGTCATGACTCACTTAAAGAAAAGCAGAATTAAACCTCACGGGCTAAATTCTGACTTTATAACCCCGTATGCACAAATAGATCTGTTAACTTGAGAAAGACTAACCGGAGAAGGTACAGCTACCAGAGGCAGCCACGTGTTAGGCACAGGGAAAGCCATCTCAGCACTGACTACGTGTGAAAGGACTGGCCTGCAAATGCAGGAGGCAACTGGGTTCCACTCCACTCTGCTGTCATTGAACTCCCTATTTTCTGGCTGTAGGTTCTCTTAAATATTTGTCTTCATTTTTCCAGGTAATACCTAACATTCTTTCATGGGAAGATTTCCCACACGCTAGGCAGAAATACAGCACACTTCTTATTTAAGTGAACCATTGCTGGGCTTTGCTTGTTGCATTTACATTATGAAATGCTTTTTGATGGCATTTCAGGATAGATCACCAGAGAAATCTTAATGATTCAGTATGAAGGGTGATAAATGAAGATCAATATCACCATTAACCGGTACTAACAGGTACCAAAAATATCCAAGTCTATGTTCTTCATCAATGGAAAATGCAACTTCCTCATAATGATTCCCAAAGATCACAAAGTAAAAGTAACTTGCATTGCCAAAACAACAAACAAAAAAACCAAACCAAACAACAAAGAAAGAATAAGCCTTGCTAAAAAATGTTGCTTTGGCCTCGTCAAACTCATGAGATGCATGTATTCACCATTCCTTGTGGGACTGCATTCCTGAAGAACAAGCCCTCCTTCATGTGGGGTGTTACTGGTTAAAACAATTTAGGAAGATGTTTTTTATTCTCCTTGTTCTTTCTACCACCAGTTGTTACTCATGCTTTGTTTCTGTTTATGCAATCAAGTCCTTTCACTCTTAACCATGGTCTAACTATGGTTCTAACCAACATCAGGGCTTCATGTCACATGCTGGTAGGCAAGAGAGTACAAGACAGTATTCCAAACTGGCAGTAATCCCATACAGAACTTTGTGACTTTCTTCTCCCCCCAAGCAAGGTATTTCTGCTGACAAAGCACACACACAGACACATCTCAGCCCTGCATGTGGTAGAACATCTCATCATTGCACAGCCCTGGTTTTGCTATGGTCTGGTTTCACACAGCTCTGACTCTTGGATGAAAACTCTCAGCTCCTTTATCTTCTGTTTACACCAAACCAGGCCTGAACTCCCCATCGGGACAGCAAATTGTAAATTCAAGTGTGATCCTTGTCATCATTTTTGCACCAAAAGCCCTACTGTTGATCAGTGGTAGCAGTAAGAGACATCTTCTCTTACTATTTTAAATTATTTAACATTTATAATGGCTATAAAATTCTACTGGCAGACTGCTTAGCTGCCTTGAAGAACATTAGTAAGGCACAATACTCCACAGTACAACTCAGTTTCTTGGTTTTTTGGTGAAATGCAGGATTTCCAACCTTGGTTAAATTCTTAAGGCTGGTTGGATCACTCTGTTGCCCTTTTTCGACGTTACCATCTTCCATCACCTTTTGCTGTCATAACGTGGTCCTATCCATACGTGCAAGACTAAAAGCCATCTGAAATGGCAGCTCTTCACTAGCAGGAGGTACGTGGGCAAAATGTCTTTGCTTGCACAAAGCTCTGTTGAAACTCTCAAAAAAATTAGTGGCCAAGTCAGGATACACACTGATACAAGATCCTGTGTACTGCGAGGGCACCCTCCCTTGAGACCGTAATTGACCAAAATTAACTGAGTGAAGTCATCGAGAGACCTAATGTTTCACCAATAAAATTTAAAAAATAATCACGATTCCAAAATATAACTCATTAGCTGTACTTATTTGCCTTAAAAATACCTTACCCAATGAACATGTTTACTCACTGCTCTTTTCCTCCTACTAATCTGCTCATGACTGAACAATTCAAGTTTTAATTCCATTTCTCCTGTAAATTTGCTTTAGTTTATTATTTTTTTTAAATCTAAGTAATTTAGAAGCTCAAGTTGAAAATCCCCCTCCATCTTCCTCATACAACACTTTTCTGACTGCTAGCATCCCTCCTGGCACATATGACGTTGTATGGCATCAGGAGATATTTTGCACCAGAACAATCCTAACCTGTCGATATTAGGAACCAGTTTAGGTTTTATGGCAGCTTTTTCTATGAACGAAGCAGTCCATCCCTTCCTGTGCCTCACTGAGGCAGGGATCTATTTTGTTATTCCCCAAGGAAAGGCAGGAAAGGAGATGGGGGGAATATATGAGGCAACTTTCAAGAGTGCCTCACCTCGTCACAGAAATCCAGCTCGAGCAGAACTACTGGTGAGTAAGAAGTCAGGCCTCCCCACAACCACGGCTTCCCTTACCCAAAAAAAAGCACAGCTATGAGAAAAGGCAAGCAGAGAAGATGACTGTGACTACTGCCCAGCAGAGCTGAGAAGTCCCCAAAAAGGGTATTAGAGGGCTACGTTGGCTGCATTTCAGGCACGGCAGCGTTGGTAGGCAACTCGGTTCCTCTTCCTGGCTGTGGTCACGCAGCAGGCACGGGTTACAAAGGGTCACACTTTGGCACTTGCCTGATACCATGGCATCTGTCCTCCCTTGCAGCACCGGGGCAAAACCTGAGGGCTACACAAATTATCCTTACTCACTAATAAAAGGATGCTGCAACTCAGCCTTTGCACCATACTGCATCCCCAGGTACGTTACTCGTGATGCTGAAACTCTACACGATGTTTTCAAGAGCATGAAGTTTTCCCTCCTTACATGATGACACAACAAAGCGTTTATGATGCCTCAAAAACAAAACTGAATTTTCTATGTAACTACGCAATTATATAGTGCCCATTACTGTAGCATCCAAGTGCCTGATACACTTCTGCATACCTCTCTCAGTGCCCAAAAGAACTATTTTCTGCATTTCAAAGAGAGGAAGCTGAGGCCAAGGCAGACTAACTGAGCCGAGGTTAAGATGAGAACAGGAGTGCAAGTCCACCAGTTCTTGGTGAGCCCTAATGTTTAATGCCATTTCCATACCACCTATGTGTGCAAACACTCTTTGCAAAAAGCAACTGCAACAAGAAATAATAAATTTTATCTTATATCTCACAGTGGCAGGACAGGAAATTCCTTCTAATAATTTACAACAGTAAAGAGTAAAATTTACTATACGTATGCTATTCTAATATAGATATTTCTAATAGCTTCCCTGCTTCTTACAGTCTAAAAACTTCTAACAGTGTGGGTGTGCAGAGGGGGGCAGCGATGCTGTGCCAGGCAGAGCCCGGGAAAGGCAGATGTGTGTAATCCCAACAAGCAACTCCCTTGTTCCTCTTCAGAGATTCAGGACTTGATCCAAAACTCAGGAAGAGGTTGCGAAATGCACTTGGGCTTTGGATCAGGCCAGTCCTGGCTGTGTATATATTTGCTTAGTATAACTTGGAAAAAAAATAATTTAAAAAAAAAATCTCACAGTCCAGGGCTTACACGTCATTCCCACGTTG
The DNA here is from genome assembly GCF_001431845.1 of Calidris pugnax. Lineage (NCBI taxonomy): Eukaryota > Metazoa > Chordata > Aves > Charadriiformes > Scolopacidae > Calidris > Calidris pugnax. The sequence continues at coordinate 436,927 of NW_015090969.1, read as the reverse complement.
CCTCCCTCAGCAGTGAATTCTGTGGATTGAACTTTACTGATCAGCCTCTCCAGGTCTCTCTCAGGTCACCCTAAAAATGAAATACCGACATTCCCCCTCCAGCATTGCAAATGATAATGACTTTGTCTCATCTACACTATGTGGTTTGGTATAATCAAATACATTTTGAATGAGTATGGAGTGAATATATGCAACGGCAGCCTCTTATTAATTGGCTGCTATGTTAAAAAAAAATTTTTTTGGAGTGTCTCTTGTGGGAATTCCATTTGCTGAGTCTGTGCAGGAGGCCTCTGGCATTACTCCGGAGAGAAGAGCTTCACTGGAGCTTATCCAGAAAAGCAAATACAAACCCAAATTCCAGTACCCACATTGCAGACTTCACACTTCACCAAAAAAGCCTCCCTCTCACGCTGACAAACAGCAAAAGTCACCCTCTAAGGACTCAATGAAGTACACGTGTGAAGTACACACAGAGTGAAGCCCCAGGGGTTTGCCAACCCACTCCAAATGGCATCCTTGGGGGTGTTCAAGGCCAGGCTGGATGGGGCTTGGAACAACCTGGTGTGGTGGGAGGTGTCCCTGCCCAGGGCAGGGGGTGAAACTGGATGGTGTTTGAGGTCCTTTCCAACCCAAACCATTCTATGATTTTATACCGAAACTGAGGAGTCCGTAGATCTGCACGGCCAAGATTACGGGGGACAAAACAGGGAAAAAAACCTCTACTCACCAACCTTTTCACCGCCCCCGAGCAGAGTCGTTCACCCAAAGGCCATACTCGTGGTGGGACCAAGGGGGACCAGGTTCTTGCTGCAGAGCTGGGTCCTGGGACGTGGGCCCAAGGAACCCACCAGCAGATGGGGAGGTTCCACCCGGCTTTTGCTCACCACGGCTTCCCCAGCGAGAGCAGGGGATCTTCTGGGGACTTCCCTCCTCTCACATTCGGTTGCTCTTAACTACTCAGCCACAACATCACAGGGCCATAAGAGCAGCTTGACATTACTTTTGCACACCGTATTACTCATTTGCAAACTCCAACCCAGGCCTCAAACATCCCTACATCTTCTGGGCTGCTCTGGGGTTTGGGTTTCTTTGGCCGGCCAAGCACACGAGGCCGTAAGCACAATTTGCTTTGCTTTCTCTAAAAAGCATTTGGCTGTAATACAGTGAATTTTAAGAGCATTACCGAGAAACTCCCCATCAATTCTTGTGAAAACCAAAATACCCATTGGAAGTAACACCCAAAGCTGAAGGCATCTTGCCAAGGGCTTAAAGGAGATGTGTAACAATCCGCAGATCACAGCACAAGCTGTGCCACCACGTCACAGTGAAACATCTACACGTGTTGGTTCTGTCTGTGGGTCCAACACATGGTACCCTCAAAGTGAAGTGGAAAAGAAAAAGCTTAAGATAGAGAGGTAGAGGGAAATGGAACCATATAGACTTGCCCTTGTCAAGGGCAAGGGGGAGCGTCTGGCACATTGTGGTAGGAAAGGGAGATGGGATACACGCTCACTGGTGAGGAACAAAACCAGCCAAGAGAGAAAAGATGATGGAGATGAGCATCCAGGAGAAATGGAAAACTGGTGACAGAGAAATGCAGAGAGCTCCAGAGCTAGACAGAATGGAAACCATTACAGTAGGGAAGGAGACAAAAGACTTTTGGTGTTATAGGCAGAAGAAGGAATCCATCAAGTCCCTCAGCGTCGAGCTGCGGGCACAGAGAATGGGCTCCAGTGGGGACGCACCACCTCGACCCAGAGCTCAAGAGTGAACCCAGCAAAGAAGGGAGAACAAGCTCCTCTCGTCAGCTCAAACAGCCTCATCTCATTAGACTGGTATAAAACTGAAGTTAAAGCATAAAGTTAATCTCTCCTTTGCAGTAACAGTTTCTAGCAGTAGGTTGTGAAGAAGGCAGCTGGCACACATCTCTCCTGCAGGTTGCCAAGGCACAAGCAAACACTCAAACCTCTGATTAAAAGCTCCCCTTCAAGCCAAAAGTGAAACAGTTGTGACACCTGCGAGAAAGGCAGCACTATTTAACTCAAGAATTTCCCCAGCTTGTTAAGTGTTACATTTCTTGACAGTATTTCAAGCGCAGGGCCAAAAAAATACCAACATCTGCAACAAAACTCCAAACTAGCAAAAAAAAAAATCACTAAGAAAGGTCCCCACACAGAAATGCATACCAAAACCAAGATAGCTGTTAGCACAACAGAAAAATAAAATGAAACCAAACACCCAAAAAAGAGAGCCAGGGAGATATAGCAGAAAAGTGTAATGGTTTTTAATAAGAAGCATCTATCAAGTGAAGTGATTTACAACTTAAAAGTCTTCAAGGGCAAACTGTTTAGAGGAACAACAGAACATTAATCTCAAGGGGAAGACATTTTGCTCATTTACCTTCTCTGGGAAAAAAAAAACAGAAAACCAGTACATTTAAGGAAATTTCTCCTTTTCTGATAGTATCATATAAATAGACACACATTTATAATAATTTGATAGCGTGGATGTATTAAGCTGCAATTTAAAAGTCTTTCTTTTCAGTGTTGTATGAACTACACCGGGAACAACTTCAAGTTTAAATAGGGTGCCACTGACCTTCCTCTTCCTGCCCTGGTAAAGACTCTCAAAATTGGATAATATTACAGAGAAACTGTGTTGCAATTCCTAGGCACATCAGGGTCAGCTAAAGTTCAGCCTTCCCTTTGAACTTTCTTGCCTCTGTGGGCTATAGTCAAATCCTCAGTGTTATTTCAACATGGTTTTTAAAGTTTAATTTCCTTTTTGTGGCTTTGCATTATTAACATTATTGACGTTAAAAGTGATACGCAGTCCCCTTTTCATCTTTCAGAAAGCACGGAAATATTTGCGGATTCCTCCCCCCCTCCATTAATTAAAAACTTGCCTCTGCAGCCCTCTCCAGTCGCTGCACAAGGCCTTCGCCGCCCAGAAGTCAACGGCAGAAATCCTTTTTCCTTCAGCAGAACCAGGATTTCTGTAATCCCCTCTTCCCAGGAAGGGCTTTGCAGTTTAGCAGAGCAAGGAGCCAGCGTTCAGCTCCATCAAGAGCGTTTGGAATTAGTTCCTTTTGGGTCCCAGGCTCAGTGCTTGACGCTGGGTAATTTAAAATAAGCAAAGCAAAGAAGAGTTTTAAACCAGTCTCAACGTTCACCCCAGGAGCAGAGCAGTGACAAACCGGACTAGCAAAGTGTTTAAAGGAAGTATTTTGCTTTAAATCAACATCATCTGTACCCACCTAAACCACTTCATTGCCTTCTGGGAGCTGCTAGAAGGATGTAGTTTGTTTTGAGCCTGCTTTCTTCCAAAGGGCAAGGTCTGTTACTGGATTCTGCATCCTGGGATCTGCCACGAGGTGCCTCTTTTGGGGATATGACACCTTAAGACAGACACTTATAGCTGGAAAATCTGGGTGCCCACCTGAGGGCAGGACCAATACAGAGGAGTGCAAAAATATGGGATGCAGAAATGGTGTGTGTTGGGAAGTATCACAGCAGCCCCAAGCACTGCCATTAACCCCAGACAAACTTAGAGCACTGAGCTCTGCGTTTTCAAAATAAGCAATAGCAGCAAATAAGCAATAAACAAATAAAGCACTGAAAAACCAAAGTCAGCTGGAAAAGAAAATTCCGTTCTCAAGCGAGTTTTATGCCTAACCTGTTCTTTTCTCAAGTAGAACTCCATCCTCACCCCTCCCAAGTAACCTGAATAATCAGGTCAGCAAAGCACGACTCAGAGAGGGGCTGGTGAGCCTCCAGCACTTGGGGGGGAAAAAAAGTAAGTATCAAGTTGCTCAGTCAGACATACTTTTAAAAATCTAAAAATACAGCTTCGGGCATCTAATTTTGATTCTAGAATGGAAAAAAAAAAAAAAAAAAAAGAAACTCCAAACCAAAACTGAACCACCACATAATCCAGTTAAGATCCTATATGCTTTTCTGCAGCAGCCCCTGCTCGCCATAGGAATGCAGAAATGATTCATTTCACTCTGAAGCCCTGAAAAGTCACTTAAACAGAAACGAGTTTGCAAGGACAGTTTGATGACAGTTCTTCTGCAATGATAGGCTTCTAAAAGATATGCCAGTTACAATAAATATTTTCAAATTAAATATCTGGCATCGAGAGCGCCAAAGGCTTAAAGATGTCACATAACATAAATGCAGCTCTGTTTAACTGCAGTTTCTGGAGCGGTGAAACCCCAGGGTTGTTCTCTTTTTTTTTTTTCTAACCCTTTTTTGATATGCCAAATCCATGACCAACACAAGAAACTTCTTTTGCTCTGCTCTGACTAACATTTATCATTTGTATATAAAGTGGCCATTATTCAACCAAATGCGAATTCAGCAAGTGCTTTTAAAAAAAATCACCCACCCCCTAGCAAGAACCGCAAACCAAACAGCCGCCCACACCCCGGCTGGAGCATGTCTCCGCATTCCTGAGCGCTGAATAACAGGAGGCTCTTTCAAAGGTCCAGGCTGGGTTTTCTTTACTGCTCCTCAAAGCCTTAGGAGAGACCTTCCTCTATTGCAGAAGCAACCTCGGAACTGCAGCTCGTGTCACACCTCACGCATTTAGCTTAACTCCTTTCTATACGTAGCTTAAATACAAGATACCCCCCGAACTTCTTTTTCTTACTTAAAAAAAAAAAAAAAAATAATAAAAAGTGTCAGATTTTATAAAGAAAAGAAATAGAGTACGAAAGAACAAGTCCCTCAGCTGCATCTCAGAGTCACTGAAAGTAAGACTATGTCTGAAATGCAGCTCCTGGGTGATTCTGTTTGAAAATGATACCCAAGATGATGGCATCCTCACGCATCCTCACCAATTCAGGCAGGAAAGCCAAACGTGAAACCAGAGCGAAAAGACCTACCCAGAACTCATTTCTTCACTCAGGAGAAAAAAGTACTTTATCCTCTAGGGTATGCAAACCCCAGACAGGCCTGCTTTGTGCTGCCATGGCAAGAGAAACCTCCCTGTGCTGGGCCAGGCTTGGGTCCCCTCCTTGTTCAGGAGGGACTGGGACCTGCCCTCCAGGTCCAGAGCAGTTTTCTTCCAGTGCTGACCCCATTTCTCATTGTTTTTGCCCCATCATCTACCCCAGCGAGGCCTCCTGCCTCTGCTGGATGTAACACGGCTCTGGGGAATGGGGGCAGCACACACAGCTGCTCCGGGCTAAAACTGGAGAAATATCCTGGGAAAGGAATTGTGGCTCTGGCCGGAGAGCGGGGAAGGCTCACACAGCCTCCGGCAGCTGCAGAAGCAATTTTGGATGGTGGAACCACAGAAAGCAAAGGGGGCCCCCCCTAGAACCAATCCCCTCGGAGTAAAACCAGAAATATTTCCAAACAGTGAAATCAGGCCACAGATATATTCTCAACAATATGCTTGTGTTTAAAAATCACTTCTTTACATAACGTGAAGCTCAGAGTCAGTTCTCAGCTTTGATTTCCTCCATTCGGCTGCAAACCAGTCAAACCATCACTGAACCTGTGACATGGGATGGGGACAGTAACAAAAGCCCCACCTCAGCGTCCTGTAAGTGTAGATATTCTGCACAATCTTACCCTCCACACTCCCCAGGGTTGATGAGGGAGCATCTGGTAGAGAAGTTTTGCACCACACAACAGTAATTCCCACATTCCCAGGAATTCACCTGTCTGACAGCAGCTGGATTTGAACATCTTCAAGAGGAAGCCAGATACATGTCCTGAATTTAAGTCCTGTGTTTTCCTTCTGTCCAGTGTTAATGTAACATTTCCATGCTATGGAACAGTTATGGAGTAGAGCACCACCCTCCAAACACTGTTGTACCAAGGCTGCAAGTTTATTTATTTATTAGGAAGGGGAAGGAGTCCAATGCTTTGGGTTTGCTGCTCTACTCACTTCATTCATGTTATGCCTTACCTTGATTGGACTTTTCTAATTCTTTGAGAAACACAAAAAAGCAGCGAACAAATCAAATACTAAAGACTGATTCAAAAACGGGATTGCCATTTTGAGTAGATGAGTACAACTGAGTAACAAATGAGTAATTTTTATTGCTGTAGAAGGTAGTCAATCATCCTATGCCCTGTGCTGTATCAAGGCACCAAGACTATTTTCTTTTGCTGCTGGTTTTGCCAAGATCTTTACGGGAAGGACTGGAAACTCCTATGACGCATCACACACAGCTATGATCCAAGGCAGGTACCCAAGCTGGTGTGCCAATATGATAATCCTGTATTGCTAAATCCATTGTTTCCCTGAAAAACCTTGAATCACATTCAGAACTCTGTTGGCCGATGCAACCGGATGCTCCTTTCTGCAAAATCTGTCACCGCCACTCCCAAGGCAGCGAGAAATTGCTCGAGAGAAGCAAAGATTCCTCCAGGCTCTTCTGATGGGAAGGTCTGGGCCACTCTCCTTCTCTCCTCTCCTCTCACCTTTGTGTGCCTGAATGTGAACAGTCCAGGAAATCAGGACAAAATATTTAAAAATAACAATCTTCGCTACTGTAAAGCCTAGGAATTTTTGTCCATCAAGAGTTAGAGTCCAGGTTTCAAAGCAACAAGTTCTTTTTGGGGAAAAAAAAAAATAAATCAGAAAAAGTGTTTGGTTGTGTAATTGAATAAAAGTAAGAACTCTTGATGGGTTAACTTAATGAAATGATTCCAAGTAAGTTCTATTCTCCCATTATTGATTGACTGAGTATCTAGCACTTATCCTCATATAATGCTATCAACACAATCAATAGCTCTCCAAGTAACGTCAGCTGCCAACTAATTTACACTTCCATGGTTGCCATCTGCTTTTCAGCCCATTGTAACCCAAGCTATCAGCCCAGGATCTTGAACTACCACGGTCAAAACAAAACTATTGAAAGACAGAAATTTTATCCATATTCCCGACGGGTAAAGGAAGACATTTAATCCAATTATGGTTTCAACACTCCCAGTTTTTTCAAGTTTTGTTCACACAGCCAGGAAATTGTGTTACAGTATCTGTTTATTTAAATTCAGTGACCAGCCCTGCATTTCAGGGAGAAATGAAAGATACTCATTGATGTCTTAGGTAAGTTAAGACCTGAGAATTCCAAATAAAAAAAGCTAAATAATGATCCTCATCTGCATGATCTCCTGAATGCTTCATATCACTTTCAAACTAAATTTCATCTAGCCTCATGGAAGAAAAATATGTCTAGCTTACATTAGAAGCAAGTGTCACTCGGGGATTTCTTGATTCTTTTTTAACAGGGTATTCAAAACATTCTTTTGAAATGCATCCTGTTGGTCTGCCATTAGAAATATTATTTGTTTTTTAATATCTGCGTATTAGTTCCCTTTAAAACCACTGCTGGTAAAACGCAGCAGTGAAATCCTATGACAGAAATATGCAGAATTAACTAATGCTCATACCTAACAGTTGAAGCACCTGGTAGGTGTGCAGTGATGGAATTTACTCCTTCAGAACCACTTCACAAAACCACGCAGATACTACAGCACAGGATGCAAATTCCAGATTTGATCAGAAAAGCAGGGAAGAGATCAAAGATTCAATAAACTGGATGACAAATGTTCAAACTGTACGAGTGGCTATAAACAGAATCAGCATGATAATGCTGAACTCTGCAGCCAGGATTATACCCACGATGGAAACAATGGGACATATGGGCACAAGTAATATTCCTCTTTCTTTATAACCGCCTATTGTTGAAGAACAAAGCAAACCACATCCAAATACATCTGGCATCAACATCTACTGTTTTGCAAGCTGATCCCGCTTTCAAAAAAAACCCCCAAAACCTGACATCTGAGCATCCCATAAATTTTCCTGCAGCCCACGATGAGTCTGGACGCTTTCTGGTGGAGGAATTTAAACACACACGTCGTGCTGCCCACCCCAGGGCGACTCCACCAAGAGCCAACCGGCCCCGTCCTCACCACCCTCCTTCCCTTTCGCTCGGCGTGGGGCAAACTTTCTCTAGGAAAGATGGTGGCTGGAAACGCCTTGGTGCTACCACAAAGGCAATTCATCCAGTTTGCATCCTGTCCCCTGCTTAGATCTGAAGAGTGTCTGGGAAGGAGGGCGGCTGGGAGCTGGCTGAGCATTGCCCTGGAATGCCACGGCAGGCGGCTTTGAAACCACAGCGTTTCCCTGCGGGGAACGGGCTGCCGACAGGAAACGGGCTCATGTGCTGCACAGAGAATTAACAGTGAGGAATACGGTCCCACAAAGCCCTGGAGATACCACAAGCTACTGCAGGCAGTGCACCCAAGAAATTCTGAGCTTCGGAAAGCGCTCGAGATCTTCCTCCTTGTCCATGTGTGACATCCCCTGGACTGTGCCATCATTTCTGGGCAAGGGATCCTGAACAGAAACAAGAGAGAGTGGTCGGGCATTGGAATAGGCTGCCCAGGGAGGTGGTTGAGTCACCATCCCTGGCTGTGTTTAAGAACCGTTTAGATGTGGCGTTGGGGGATATGGTGTAGGGGAGAACTTTAGAGTAGGGTGGATGGCTGGACTCGATGATCCCGAGGGTCTCTTCCAGCCTAGATGATTCTGTGATTGATTCTGTGAAGACAACCTTCCAATTTCCCCAGAAGGAAAGGTGACTAAATGCCCATCATGCTACAGGTTTACCCAGGAACTGGCCTTAACACTCCCCACCGCTAAGACAAAGAACAGGGCCCACTTAGGGCTCAGTTAGCAGAAGGTGGGCACCAACTTCCATTTGTATGTGCTATTCTGAGCAGAAACAAGCCAAAAGGTACACAACCCATCTCCTTTCTTCCCAGCCTGCATATGAATGCTTGGTTCCCAGGGTGTGACTCTTGTCCAAGTACTGACTCAAGCTGAAGAAATGAAGCGAAAATCAATCACTTGCCATTTTAAACAACTTTTCTCCAGGTTTCCACAGACACATCAGCCAGAACTTGAGGATTTTCTACCATTTCTTCATGCTTTCAGCCTGGGTCCAACACCTCGCCAAAACTGCAAACTTCTTCTCTGTGTGTAATACTACAGATGCACACCTGTATCTGTCTGAGAAATCCAAGAGCCTTAAACTTTGCAGATGGAGTTTGCATCACAACAATCGATAACACAGCTCTATGTTGGAGATTGTCCACACAATTACAAAAAAAAATAATAAAAAGAGCTTCTAGCATTAATCACGCTTTGACAATTTTACCCCAATTTATAATCCTATTGACTTTGATTCCCCAGAAGTGTCAAAGTTCATTCTGCACTGGAGTCAAACCAAGAATAAAGCAAAGAAAAAAAACTCCACAAAATGGCAATCATCCTTCATCACACAACTCAGTGGTAAGAGTCCTTTTTCTCTAACCAAACCCATAACGCTGGAGAGGGACCCTTTTGTTTTTACAAACTAACCTTTTTACAAAAACTAATCAAATAACAGGCACAGGAAGCTTCTTTTGGACCTCAGAACCCTTCAGGTGGATGCTTAATTACTCACTACACAGCCAAACAGCTCCCCAGCATCCCACCAGGTCTCTAAGCTTTACAAGAGCATCATCGACCTATCAATCTATCAGTCCAAATGCATCTTCCTGATTATTCCCTGGAATTGCAGTTTTTTGGGCATGGGGAGCTCAGGGCACCAGTCTCAGCACAGCACCATTCTGGTGACAATCAATGCTCCACTGGGCTTCAGCAGCTTTGGATTCCTAAGCCACCTGAAGATTGCTTGGCCATCACAAGTCCCAGTTTGGGCAAGTATTTAAATACACCCTTCAGTGCAAGGAGCAGGATACAGCCCTTGCAAAGCAGCCGACTGCCAAAACCGAGGCAGATGTCTTCTGCTCGGTTTAAACCACATGGGGTGAATGAAAATTCCTCCACATCTCCTTAGAGCGTGTGCTCCTGACTGAGACTACAAACAAGTTTGCTTTGCTAAGCACTTGTAAAGCATATTTCAAATAATTATAATCCTGAGGTCTTCTCTAACATTACCACAATGTATATTTATTAAGTTAAAAGCACGCGCGCTGCTACCAAACAGTTATTTAACATTCATTACAACTTGTCCAAGCAAGCCTTATATGCTGTGTAATCATATTCTTCTCCTCAGGGCAGAAATGCTAAGCCTGGCTTGAAAAAACAAGATACTGTTTTGTCCTGAGTTTACCCATAAAAGAAATACTTGAAGTATTGTTAATATATGCCTTTGCCACACCCCTCCTGAAACGGTAAAATCTTACTAGCATCTTAAATAAAAACAAAGATAAATTGGAAAGAATATAGGAGATCTTAAATGTCTATTTTTCATAAAATTATGGAAATCACAACGAAATCTAAACTCTGACTTGCTTCCCTGCTGGTCATAAGCACAGCACAAGTGAGTTTGTTCCACTCCAACACAGGTGATGGTTTTTTTAATGAAACCTTTTTACATACCTTCCCCAGGCAATTTGCCCACCTTCCTACAATAGTCCATACTATTCAAAACTAATTCTAAGCAGAATCAGAAGTACTAAAAATAATCCCTGGACTTCTCCAGGTGGAAAGAATCAAGGCTCTTGAGTCAGATGTCAGGTCCATGGCAAGTTGCCTCACCTCCCACTTGCCCCCACTGAGGAATTTCTGAAGTTCTGTTTCCACAGAGTCAGAAGTGTCAGGCCATGGGGACACCCATGTTCCAACACGCTCTCTCTCCTATCCCTCTCCAATCCTGGGGCAAACCACAGACATTAATTCAGGCTAAATCAGCAATATAATGTGCTACTTAAGCACCTTTACCCTCTTGAAGCCAGCAGCCCCAAAAGCTGCACTTCTGGGGACAACCGCTCTTCCACTGAAGAACTGCACAAGCTACAAGGGCATACAAACCAAAACATTAAAAAAATAAAATCCAGTATGAGATAAAATTTTACATCAGTTGAGGGGTGAGGGACTTCTACAGACAGGGAGAGGGTGAATTTTATCTCCAGTAAAAAAAATTAGAAGATTACAGCAGAAATAAAGACTGACGTGACTCCGGGCAATCCGGTTTTAAGGTCTTCTAAAAATTAGCTTCCCTGTTAGAGAATAAATTTGGTTGATAAAAGGTAATTTTCTAGACATAGTATGTTTAGACTTTTGTACGGAAATTGGCTGTGTACAGCTTGGTAAAAATATACCCACAAAACCAGTTGAGAACTAAAGAAAATGTATTAAAATGAAAGACAGAAGAATTTCAATCCATTGTTTTTACTGAGACAATTACTGAGTGATGACTGAATCACAGCAGTGCAAAAGTATGTTTATTGGAGGGGAAAAAGTGAATACTGAAGGACTCTTCAGTTTGGCCAAGAGAGGTACAATGAAGCAATGCTGTAAGCTGACACAAGGCCAATTGCAGCTGAAATATGGTACTTGTTTTAGGTTTTTTAATGTGAGGAGATTATTAGCGGTTGAAAAAAAAAAAAAAGGAGAACGTAGTGGAATCTCTGTTTTGGTATCTTTAAATGAAGACAGGATGCATTTCTAGAAAACACACTTGTACAGGTTACTAATTTCTATACAGAGGTCAAAGCACTACCCACAAGTCTGATTTAAAAGTGCACCATTTACAAGGTATTGGGCTGGGGGAATCTTGTTGCCATAAAGATAAAAAGACACTCTAAGAACAATAGCAAAACACTGCACAAGCTGGCAGCAGACTGAGCCAGACAGAAAGGGGAATATGCCTTTTAATGGCAATCTACTATTAGACTAAATCAGAAGTGCAACACAAAGCTGCATCCTTACTCAGTCCCTGAACACTTCCTTCTGGTTCACCTTCGCCTGCCAGCAGAGATGTGATTCTAGAAGCAAGGAGCTAAACTAATTATCTGATGTTCCATTGTCATTAAAAACCCAAATAATATCAAATATATATTTAGTAAGCAGACTGCAGTCACTGCAAGCTAAAAAAAGAAATTACTTTACAAGCAATCCTCTCCAAAAGTCTTTTCGAGTCCAAAGCGGCGGCAACCCCGCTGTTAAACAGATCTGCTAGGAAGAGGAAAAAAAAAAAATAAAATTAAAGAGGTATTACTGCAGGCAAAACAGCAGAAACACACGCAGCTGACAACACCTCGGGCAATACCCCAGCTGCAGATTTTGGGAAGGGAATCGTATGGTTAGACTTAGAGGTGGGATTAGTTCCACCGACTTCTGTGAGGCTGGGGCTGGCAAGGCTCTTCGGAGCACGTCTGACTCCCAGCGCCTGTGAACTTGGTGGGACCGTTATTACTCATCCCAAGTGTTCACAGGGCAAAAGGGCTTCCTACAGCTCTCCACAGACACAGGGCTGGCCATGGGAAGCTCAGTAGTACAGGACTAGGATAGTGGAAATCGTCATTTTAAGAAAGCAGTTCTTAAAGGAAGGGAATTAAAAAAAAGAAAAAAGAAAAAGCCCCAACAAACAGTATGCACAAACCCCAACAGAATTTCAGTGCTCACGCTGAGAGATAAGCCTTCCCCACTCACAGCCCTCCCCCATGTCAAAAATAAAGACAAAAATAAACCACGAAGGGAAGGAAGGAAAAACCTCAAATTTTTATGTTTGTTTTAGGCCTGCTGCAGCAACGGCTTCGCTGTGCTTTTATCTGCCTTTGTGGTGTGTCCTAGCTCTTGACTGTAAAAGCAAAGTGCTCCACACACAAACAGCAGAGGGTTTTATAGAGGCCTTTGTTACTAATGGAAATTAGAGACAGGTGTTGATTGCAGAAGGGACAGTAATTGCTATGCAGAGGGAACCTGGGAAGCAGAAATACCAGAGCCCTTATTACAAAGATAACTGGGAGCTTCTTCCCCCGGGCGGTTACTAGACCAGTCTGTGAGAAAACAAGTTCTGGTGATGACTATGGTTCACACACACATTGTAATAAATGCTTCCAGATTTCATGTCTCGCAGCATACTATTACTGTTATTCATTATTTGCTCAGAGAGGACAGAAAGCAAAGTATAATAAACAAAAGAATAGAAAACTCCCCAGCTCCCATCCCAGAAACCTTCCCCTGGTTTTGCACAGCATCCCTCCAGGGTGCAAGGCAAGGCTGGGCCCTGTCTTCCCCCTTCCCCCCCCCCCAACCTTTCCAAAGGAATAAATGAACGAGTCGAACAGCTTGTGATATTTGCATGACTGGGGAGAGATTATCTGAACAGTCTGAACAGCCAAAGTCTGAATAGTTTGCAGGCAGTAAGAAACAGTTAGTGGCAAAGTCCTCTGCAGACCCTCACCTTGCCGATTATTGCACTGAAAGTTACTACAAGTATTAAGAAATGAATCAGTAACGACACGCAAACCCTGTAATTTCCACGGGAGGCTCTTTCTACTTATTTTCAGCTTAGAGATAATCCTGCTTTTATTAAGTGCTGATCTATCACTTTAAGCATTGCTAGTGAAGTGACCAAATGCCAGAGAATGAGAGGTTTTAGTTGAAGCCTTTCATGAGATTATTCCAGCTAAGGCAAACAGAGGAGGAAAGTAACGCTACACTGATTGGAGATGCATATGAACACCTCCACCTGATGGTAACCACGTGTTGAAATTAGACAAGATTCTTTTGATGCAACTTAAAGGAAAAAGATTTTAAGAAGCTTATTTTCATTCCCTACACTCCAGACACAATTCCTGTCACTGAAAGTTCTGCATCCACGTTCTCAAATATTCCCGTCTCTGACAAAATGCACCATGTCCAGCTCATTTTCAATGAAGAGTCCCATAAAGTTATGACATTCACATCTGCTAAGGCAAACAGAGGAGGAAAGTAACGCTACGCTGATTGGAGATGTATATGAACACCTCCACCTGATGGTAACAATGTGTTGAAATTAGACAAGATTCTTTTGATGCAACTTAAAGGAAAAAGATTTTAAGAAGCTTATTTTCATTCCCTACACTCCAGACACAATTCCTGTCACTGAAAGTTCTGCATCCACGTTCTCAAATATTCCCGTCTCTGACAAAATGCACCATGTCCAGCTCATTTTCAATGAAGAGTCCCATAAAGTTATGACATTCACATCTGCATTTTCCAACGTATCTGGGGAGCAGATTATTGCCTGTGGGAAGACTAGGCAATTGCCAGGTAAAGTTGCCTCTTGTACAATTAGCTTATCTGTGTACTAACGAATGCTCAAACTGCAAAGTGCCAGACTCGGTTAAGAAGATTTCAAAAGCTGCTCATTTACGTGTTGCACAAGGGTCACAGGGCTCCTCACGTTCCACATGAAGAACACCAAATCCCTGCAGAGTCCAGCAACGCCCAGGCAGTTTTGTACCCACATCTGGCTTTGCTGTAACACCTTGCTCCACACAAAAGGGTTTAAACCCTCCTGAAAAGCACTAGACTAAGGATATCTCAAGAGCTCAAGATCTTCATCGGAGGACATGACCACTAACAGGCTACTTACCTGACACAATGAGCCATCATTTAGTCTTTTCTTTGAAGGGGACATCAAAAGGCTTGACAGAGTCTGCATCTTCTGCCTAGTCACTTCAGAGGCACCTTGTAAGGACAGTTACCAAATGGCCAACTGTAATGGCTTTGGATGTGGTTAGATGCCTGTTCACCAAGGAATCCTGACACACCTATTTGCTAGTAAAGCCACAAACTTGTATTGAACAGTCCCCGGTAGCAACAGTGACAAGAAACTACCAGTCACAGGCGTAGGAGGTGAGAAAACATAACACTTCATCATAGTCACATTCTTCAAAGTCAAGCGGTTTGCCCAGTGAGTAATATTCCTGCAGTGGTTTGTAGGTAACAAGAACTCCACTTGTAGAAGTGGAAACCATAAATAAAATTATGTTACTGCTGTATCATTATCATAATATGTAGAGATATGACAGCATAAAAGTGCATGGAAATGAGATAATTCAGAATTCTCGTTTCTGTTAAAATGAACTTGGCTTCCAAACAATGTTGATGAGACACAGAATCAATCATAGAGTATCTCCAGTTGGAAGGGACCCACAACAGTCACCGAGTCCAACTCCCACAAGCTCAGCCCAAGATGCCTACTCTATCCAAATCCACTCTGCCATTTATTGGCATATTAAGAAAATATTTGGGGCTAAAGTACAAGATGAAGAATTACTGACAAATAAAAGCAGGGTTTATTGCTATCACAACTTCCACCAACACAATGCCACTTGCTCTCACAAGCTGGCTCAGATGCCTCTGCCAGCCAACCACATCCATGCATAGTGGCTTTCAACTTCTTCAGCCTAGGGAAAACTTATTTAAAATTTCATAGAATCATAGAATGGTTAGAGTTGGAAGGGACCTTAAAGATCATCCACTTCCAAACCCCCTGCCCTGGGCAGGGACACCTCCCACCAGACCAGGTTCCTCAAAGCCCCATCCCAACCTGTCCTTGACCCCCTCCAGGGATGGGGCAGCCACAGCTTCTCTAGGCAACCTGGGCCAGGCTCTCACCACCCTCACAGCAAACAAGTTCTTTCTAGTATCTAATCTAAGATCCTAGCTATACTAGATACTATTTCCCAAAAGAAAAGACTCCATGAGCTGTTTCATCCATGCTGTGCTGCACAACGCACAGGAACAGAGTTTCTTTAATCACCTCTTGCTCAATCCCTGAAAACCATTGTAAACACAAACATATGCATATTTTAAACACTTCACTTGCTTACTCCTCCTCCAGTCTTTTGTGCCAGGAGATAACACCAGAAAATAAAACCGGAGAAAGGTTATGCTGTGAGCAAGCCTCTACCCTGCATTCCCAAAGGATTGCCCATTTCAGATTAAGCCGCAGACCTCGGTCAGTTTTTGTGAACCAAGAGCTATGTTTGTCCTCTGTTTATTCTAAAGACATGTTTATTCTAAAGAGGCTAAGTACCTTTGAATAACAACTTCACTTACTGTACAAAAAAAAAAATAATTGCAAAAAAATCCTACAAACCAGCATTAGACCCCACTCAACGCGAGGTGCAATTTTTAACCGACAGGAATAAGTAACTGAATCACTGTTAGAAAAGCTATGGCCTGTGTTTTGAAATAATCCTTGTCTTCTAAAAATAATTCTTCAGTGATTTAATTTATAGCAATACATTACATACGCAGTTACACTGCACCAACTTTCCGCCAGTTTTTGACAACGCTCAACCCTCACTGTACCCTAGAAAAATATTCCTTGTAGCTCCAAGTAGCACAGTGACTGCAAACCAAAATTAAGGATGAAATACAATATGATTTGTAAAATCAAGATGTGATTCTAAAGCAAAAGTGCGACAAAGTCTTTTACACTTCCCCAGTTATTCTTTCACAGCAATGTAAATTCAAAGCTACGTTGCATATGCAAAAATGAC
This sequence comes from Calidris pugnax, assembly GCF_001431845.1. Taxonomy (NCBI): domain Eukaryota; kingdom Metazoa; phylum Chordata; class Aves; order Charadriiformes; family Scolopacidae; genus Calidris; species Calidris pugnax. The sequence continues at coordinate 420,608 of NW_015090969.1, read as the reverse complement.
AGCCCTGAAGTCACACAGATGAAAAAATATGTGATTTACTGAACTAATAACAGAAATCAAATCCCACTCAGACTTCAAAACCAAGAATACCTATGCCTGGACTGTTTTACACATTGTCACACTAAGTAATGCCTTTTGCTTTCCTAACAAAGAACATTTTTCTCCATTCCCTTGCTCTCCAAGTAACCCTCTTTCCCTGCTGTTTAAGGTTCTCAGACACAGCACAAAGAAGAAAAATAATATTTAAAGAAAAAACCCCACCTCAGCCCCTAAACAAACAAAGAAGAAAGTGAAGTTACAATACTTTTTTTTTCCCCCTCCATAGAATTGCTAATTAAAATACCAGTTTCTATTTGAAACTAATTCTACTGGACACAAGTTTTTATTTATTTATATACACATATTTGGAAAATAATATATATACACGTGTTAAAAAATATAAAATGCACAAAGATTTTTCCTAAAACTTTCAGTGGCCTCTCTCCAGTCCTAAACTTCCTACTTTTCCTCTCTTTTACCAAAGCACACAAAAACTGTCAAAATGCATGTCATCAATGGCTTCAAGTGCAAGCAGATCTCTCATCAACTACCAGAGAAATTGGAAACACGTACACTTTCAAGGGAAGCACTCAAAAGACAAATTCATAACAAACTATTAGTGCTCACTGCCTCTACCTCCCACCTTTCTTCTTTATTTTTCTTCTGGAATAGCTGGCCTGGCAGTACAGCAGAAACACTAAAATGCCATCCTAAAAATAGAAAGCAAGAAAAGAGAAAAAAAAAAAAAAAAGAAAAAAGAAAGAGGGGAGGAGAACGGGAACTGAGAGAATAAGCAGAGTGAGAAGCTCTGTAACATAAAACTGTCTCCAGCTTCAAAGTCATCAGCCAATCATAATCCAATAAATGCCTTTTTTTTTTTCTTCTAAAATCAGAACACTCAAATGTCTATTTTTATTCCTGTTTAGAAGCAGCTATCTCAACAGGGCTTTCAAGCCAGTAGAGCCTGGCACGCAAAGCAGTGACTTACAAAACTCAATTTCAAGCCATAATTTCCACGGCCTTCGCTTGCTTATATGAGTTCCTGTGTGTCTTGCGCAACAGTATTCCACAGCACAGACACCATTAGCAAAAAATGGAAATCTAATGGAAATGGAGGAAACCAAGGGGATCGTTACAGGAAACTATTATTTCAACCCAGAACACTATTTAAGGGTTCTCCCTTCATGACTGTACACCATTCCATGTATATAACTGGCTATACCCTTCTTCTGATATCCCAAGACTCATGTTCTGCAAGTGCAATCATCTCAAACCACAATCCTTACAGATAGCTTTTAATGAAAGCTTGTCTTCTGGCCCTCAAACATATCAGTAAGAATTGCAAGCTGCAGTTAAGGTACTCAAAAATCAAGACAATAGGGAGCTGTACCCATTTGAAGTCTGCATGCATAACGAAATACCATCTCTCAAGCATCCGAGGAAGTGTATCCTCAGCACTTTCACACTTTCTTTGTGTGTAGGTTGCCCAGAGAAGTTGTAATGTCCCATCACTGGAAGCATTCAAAGTCAGGCTGGACAGATCTTTGAGTAACCTGATGTAGTGAAAGATATCCCTGGCCACGGCCATCTAGTCCCTGGACTAGATGATCTTTGAAGGTCCCTTCCAATCCAAACCGTTCTATGATTCTGTGATTCTAAAATGCTAGAGAGATCTTCCTGTGTTTAATTGAAAATTATCAATGCCACATTATGAATACGTTATGAATTATTCGTATAATGCAAAAAGAGCAGCTTTCAAACTGACTCTTGTTTTCCATCCATAGCATGGGAAGATGCAGTCTCAAGAGTAATGTCACTTCTGTCTTGTTATATGGAACACAGCATGAGCCTTAGGATGTCTGCACCCTAAATGCTGCTTTGCCTCTGTCCCCAGGAACCTTGTGTAAGTCAACCAAGTTCTTGGAACTTCACTCTCTGCATCAGCAAAAGGGGGTAAAAATCCTTCTGCTGTAAAGGACTTTAGGACCCACGGTATAAAATGAGAGATCACAAACGTTCCCCCTTCAACAGCACGTGGGCACTTCAACAGGTTGTGGAATGGTCACAGTGAAAAGGTCTTTAGAAGGACTCAATGAACATTGTATAGCAAAGGTTTTTTCATTAATATTTTTAAATGGGAGTAGCTGACAGAATTGGAGCTTATTTGTTGTCCTTCAGAGAAAGTAACCATTTAAAACACACACGAACTAATTCAGAGGTTGTTTTGCTCTTAGGAAATCTAAGTAACCATGATCTCAACCACTACTTCTTAATCCTTACTTGTAGTGTGGAGATACATTAAATACCCTGTTCCCCGCAACAAGAATTCAAATTCAACTTGCTTCAATGCCTTTCAAAAGAGCATTTCTTTCTAACTTGTAAATGATTTAAAAGAGAAAGCTTAATTAATAATGTTGTTTCCAGCCAGATGGTCAGCTATTAGTTTCAGTCATCTCTTTCAGAACAATTCACCAGAAGTCTTCAGATGCAAAGGAGTTTTTAAAGAAAAGAGACGTGACTGCCCAGCACCCTCAGTGGCCACCAAAATGTTCCCTAAAAGCCACAGCTACAGGTAAAGAAATGTTTTGTTTTCCCAACTCGTGTTGCTGTGGGTCACGGTTGTAAAAGTCCACTGGCAACAGCATAATCACTCAACAGACACCTTTATTTCATTTAACATCTTGTGTCTGGATGGCATTACATTTACATATGGTTATATAATATTACTTAAATGAAAACATGAGGCTACAGGTATATTTTTCCCCTGGACTTGTGCTAACAGCCTTCCAACTCCAGCTCCGCAGCCGACCACTGGGGCATGACGTGTATCAACCAGTCAAAATACTCCACGGGCATAGGAGGCACTCGCACAGAGATGAACAGATAAATATTATGCAAACCCAATTAAGGTTTACCACTAAACAGCTACAGAATTCTAATATTCTCACTGACGTAGCCCCTACGTATCTTCGAAGAAAGTTTCCAACAAATTTTAAAACTGCTTTCTTAGTCCGAACGAGATGCCCAACAGCAACGGGAAGGTTTTTAAAGTCACCGGGTTTGGCAACAGAGCCTACCTCTTGAGATTTTAAGAGATTTTTCACAACTGTTATTAAATTCTCTGACGCCCTTGTGAGCCAAGTACTGGATTTTTTAGACAGTTCAGGGTAAGGTACAAGCAGGTTAAACCTTTTGCTCAATGTTAAGCAGCAGTATGGAACAAAACCCCATATTTTCAGTCTTCCCTAACCACAGCGTACATTCATGATGCAGCAATCCACGACTGAAAACCTATCTTAATTCGTTTGTGACTGGGAAAAACAAATCTGCAATTGCAACTCTACACATGAACTTTCAGCCTATAGTTCTACCAAACAAGCAAAACCAGATTGGGGGAAAAAAAAAGCTTCAATGATCAGCTGCCTACCTACACGCGAGTTATTTATGGCATCTAATTCAGAGTCAAAGCTCAAAACAGCTTGCAGACTGCCAGCACACTTGTACTGGTGACAGAAATCAGCTATAAAGTAGTATTAGCTTTGATAAGCAGACAGTGATTATCTACTTTAAAAAAAAAACAACAACATTTACATTTGGTTATTTTGTAAAGCTTCTTTCTAATGCAATGGGTTCAAATCGGCTGGTTTTCCCTTCCCACCATTCCAAGAGTCATCTTCTGCAAAAACTCCAGCCATAAGAAATAATAATTAAAAAAAATAAAAAAAAAAAAATAAAAAAAACAAAGCCACAAAATTTTGAAAAGAAAACAATCACATTAAACAAGTCTAAAAGATAGTTTCGACTTATGGTGAAGCTTATGTTCAGTAAGTCAGGTAAATTCAGGCCCAAGAAGAAGAAGATATGGAGAAAGATTAGACAAATAAGAGGCAATTTCACCATTCCAAGCCTGTGAAACTCTTATAAGGTAATTAATCTGGGATCTCCAGAGTTCAGGCCAACATCAATAACTATTCTAGGCCTTTCCTCCAACAGGCTGCTAACCATGGGGGAAGAAAAAAAGGACAGATGTTATGAGCAGACCTTGTTCTCTTCTAAATTCAAGGCTTGTCATTGTGGGTGGCCTTTATCTGGGCCACGAAAGAGGAAACCCTACTGCTTCCTGGATTTGGGTAGGTGGGTAAGCAGGGGAGATGGGAAAGGGAGCTCAGGACTTCACCACTGGTATGCAAGCTGGTTAAAAATGGTTAAAAATAAATAAACAAAACCACAGTTAGAACAGCCAGATGCCACCTTCTGCACAGGCACAGGATGAGGAGCCCCTGCTCGTGGTATCTCAGCTACAAAACGTGGAGGGATCTCTGCCAAGCCACGCTTGCGCCCATCAGAAAACCCTCAAGGAAACACGAGGGAGAAGTCCTCTGAAAACGAAACGCTTCGCAGAGAAGTATCATTTTCAACAAACTTCCAGCTAAATCCTGCCTGGCTCCCTGCCAGATTTCCAGCCCAGGCCTGACAAGTCCAGTCTTGGTGGGACCGGAGCCCTCAGGTCTCGCAGGCTCTGCTGGGCAGGCAAAGAACCACCTACAGGAGCCCCAAAAGCCCTGAATTTAAAAGAGAAAACAGAGTAAAATTCAAGCTACAAATACCTCTATCCTCCCCTTTCAGCTGACAGCTTTCATGTGCGGGCATGACTCTCCTTTCACTTGCAGGTAAATCAGAAGTAGATTTACTGAAATCCATGTAATTACACAAATGCAAAACAAGTGGGAGGTAAAGAAATGTTTTGTTTTCCCAACTCGTGTTGCTGTGGGTCACGGTTGTAAAAGTCCACTGGCAACAGCATAATCACTCAACAGACACCTTTATTTCATTTAACATCTTGTGTCTGGATGGCATTACATTTACATATGGTTATATAATATTACTTAAATGAAAACATGAGGCTACAGGTATATTTTTCCCCTGGACTTGTGCTAACAGCCTTCCAACTCCAGCTCCGCAGCCGACCACTGGGGCATGACGTGTATCAACCAGTCAAAATACTCCACGGGCATAGGAGGCACTCGCACAGAGATGAACAGATAAATATTATGCAAACCCAATTAAGGTTTACCACTAAACAGCTACAGAAATCTAATATTCTCACTGACGTAGCCCCTACGTATCTTCGAAGAAAGTTTCCAACAAATTTTAAAACTGCTTTCTTAGTCCGAACGAGATGCCCAACAGCAACGGGAAGGTTTTTAAAGTCACCGGGTTTGGCAACAGAGCCTACCTCTTGAGATTTTAAGAGATTTTTCACAACTGTTATTAAATTCTCTGACACCCTTGTGAGCCAAGTACTGGATTTTTTAGGCAGTTCAGAGTAAGGCACAAGCAGGTTAAACGTTTTGCTCAGTGTTACGTAGCGGTATGGAACAAAACCCCATGTTTTCAGTCTTCCCTAACCACAATGTACGTTCATGATGCAGCAATCCATGACTGAAAACCTATCTTAATTCGTTTGTGACTGGGAGAAACAAATCTGCAATCGCAACTCAACACGTGAACTTTCAGCCTGTAGTTCTACCAAACAAGCAAAACCAGATTGGGGGAAAAAAAAAGCTTCAATGATCAGCTGCCTACCTACACGCGAGTTATTTATGGCATCTAATTCAGAGTCAAAGCTCAAAACAGCTTGCAGACTGCCAGCACACTTGTACTGGTGACAGAAATCAGCTATAAAGTAGTATTAGCTTTGATAAGCAGACAGTGATTATCTACTTTAAAAAAAAAACAACAACATTTACATTTGGTTATTTTGTAAAGCTTCTTTCTAATGCAATGGGTTCAAATCGGCTGGTTTTCCCTTCCCACCATTCCAAGAGTCATCTTCTGCAAAAACTCCAGCCATAAGAAATAATAATTAAAAAAAATAAAAAAAAAAAATAAAAAAAACAAAGCCACAAAATTTTGAAAAGAAAACAATCACATTAAACAAGTCTAAAAGATAGTTTCGACTTATGGTGAAGCTTATGTTCAGTAAGTCAGGTAAATTCAGGCCCAAGAAGAAGAAGATATGGAGAAAGATTAGACAAATAAGAGGCAATTTCACCATTCCAAGCCTGTGAAACTCTTATAAGGTAATTAATCTGGGATCTCCAGAGTTCAGGCCAACATCAATAACTATTCTAGGCCTTTCCTCCAACAGGCTGCTAACCATGGGGGAAGAAAAAAAGGACAGATGTTATGAGCAGACCTTGTTCTCTTCTAAATTCAAGGCTTGTCATTGTGGGTGGCCTTTATCTGGGCCACGAAAGAGGAAACCCTACTGCTTCCTGGATTTGGGTAGGTGGGTAAGCAGGGGAGATGGGAAAGGGAGCTCAGGACTTCACCACTGGTATGCAAGCTGGTTAAAAATGGTTAAAAATAAATAAACAAAACCACAGTTAGAACAGCCAGATGCCACCTTCTGCACAGGCACAGGATGAGGAGCCCCTGCTCGTGGTATCTCAGCTACAAAACGTGGAGGGATCTCTGCCAAGCCACGCTTGCGCCCATCAGAAAACCCTCAAGGAAACACGAGGGAGAAGTCCTCTGAAAACGAAACGCTTCGCAGAGAAGTATCATTTTCAACAAACTTCCAGCTAAATCCTGCCTGGCTCCCTGCCAGATTTCCAGCCCAGGCCTGACAAGTCCAGTCTTGGTGGGACCGGAGCCCTCAGGTCTCGCAGGCTCTGCTGGGCAGGCAAAGAACCACCTACAGGAGCCCCAAAAGCCCTGAATTTAAAAGAGAAAACAGAGTAAAATTCAAGCTACAAATACCTCTATCCTCCCCTTTCAGCTGACAGCTTTCATGTGCGGGCATGACTCTCCTTTCACTTGCAGGTAAATCAGAAGTAGATTTACTGAAATCCATGTAATTACACAAATGCAAAACAAGTGGGAAAAGACTCAGACTCCAGCTGCTTATTATTAGCCTTTCTTTTAGGCAAAGAGTGCTTTGTAAACACTGATATAATTTTTTCAGATACTTTTACATGTGTGCTACAAATTGGCTATGCATCTAACTCAAGGGGAACAACAATTTGTTCAACAAATAATAATAAGAAAAGGACCTTTCTGTACAGTTCCACATGTATGGAAACCACAGACTTTGTATCTCCATGAAAAAAACCACATCTGGTCTTTCTGAGTATAAAGAAATTAAAGGTGCTTGTAGGTGGGTCTTCCCACACAGCAACACTTAAAATCCAGTTACAGAGGAAAAGGAGATTTTGGGGAAAAAAAATGTTCTCTAACTGTTAAGTAGAAAAAGCACCAGCAGTTGCACATTGAACACAAAAGCAAAGAGGCATTCTCATGTTCCACAGATGTCTTCTGCTAAGCCCAATATTTTTGTGAACTTTAACCGTTCAACATCTGTGAAGAATAAGTGAATTTCTCTTTTCACGTTCAAACAACTAGAACAGGAAGGAGAGTTTTTCCCCTTTTATTGTGAAAAGGGAGAGTCAGTATCAGCATTCATCATTCAATCACTGCTGGCTGCAACTTCACCACAAAGGAGGAAATTTCTGTTTTGACTTCCTTTTTTAAAAAGATCGCATTATGGTTAATGCGCATCACCAATTCAGAGATCATCTCTGACCCTTCCTATGACACAATTTATAAGCAAAAGTTTAATGAAAAACATACATAACTACTTACTGAAGAAATGAGCTAAGGATGCCTCACTTAATATCTCATCCCTGAGACGCTCCTTCCTGAGGACCCCAAAGCCTGGAGGAAGCAAGGACCCCAGGAGGACCCTCCTGACACCTTGTGCCCTGGAGTCCTCTCTCCAGGATTCACAGACCTCACCTCTTTTAAACTGATGCACATTCCTCCAGAGATCAAAAAATAAAAGGTATTTATACCCACAAATAAAAGTTATCAAGATCACCTATCCACCTTTCCTAGACTTACACAGGTTACATTTCTAACGGGTAGGTTTTACTGGATTTTTAAGTGCGTTCTTTCATGAAGCTCACCGATAAGATTCATAATTTCATCATGTCTTCCACATCAATCCCACAGATTTCCTGACCTGCTCATTTTGAAGAGCCCGAAGTCCATCTGCACCACACATGGCCATGTAGGACAGAGAAACCCACCTTGTTGCTAAACGAGCAAATTTGGCCACCCAGAACAGCACAGCTACAGCAGCTTAGCTTTAACGGGCTGATTAGTAGACAACGAAGATCTCCTGTTTCGAAGCTCACACAAGTCCTGGGTGATCCTCTAGAAAGTAGGACATTATTATTTCTTACCTGCCTGGGCTGTTTGGAAGATAAGGGTTACCCTTTTTTTTTTTTTCTTTTTAATAGGGCTCCTATTCCTACACACAAATTTATTCCTGCTCCCATTCGTGACCTACGCTTCTGAAGGATCAAGCCTTTAATAGAGAGTGAGCTCTGGCTCTTTATTCTGTTTCTCCAGAGCCACAGTAGCCAGTCAGACCTTCCTGCTTGCCTAAGGGCAAATCCCACCATTCTGACAGTGATGGTAAAGAGATGTGTGAGCAAATGAGGCTCAGGTCTAAAAGGCTTCAAAACATCTTTAAAAGCAGTATTAACTGCAACAATTGAGACAGAAAGTTGTGCTACCGAGTGACAAGACCCAATTATTAACAACTTCCTCGTCTTTATGTTTGGACTCAAAGTCGCATGGACCAAAATGTAATTAGCAAACATTTGCTAAGCTCGGTGGAGTCAGCCCACTATGAATTGGAGTGTCTGGACAAGAACCTCTGCCCTGGCTTTATTCCCCTCTCTTCGCTGCCAATCAACACCATCAGCTTTGGGCTGGAAAAAGCGTTTTACACAGCACATCGAGGCAGGCAAGAAGAAAAGTTAATTAGGACTATTCATAAGCCTCACTGGAAGAGAGTGCTGCATCCCCATCCCTGAAAATTTAATTGCACTCAATACAGCAAAGCTAAAAAAAAAAAAAAAAACAACAAAAAATTAAACCCAGAAAAATATAATTTGGGAATAAAACCTGATTTCAATTTAATTCAAGCACCGTTTGGCCCTATTTATTTAATAAAGTAGTTCATGCAGGATAATGGCGTTACTGTGCATCTAACAACATTAGAAGCTCCTAATAAATTAACAAGTGAAAATTAATAGCTGCTCAGTCCATTAAATCTTGTTAATTTTATTTTTGTTGCAATAATATAGTGATCACAAGTTTACATTATTAAACCAATATTTATTAGAAGAACTCATTTTAATTGGATCCCTGATGTGATAATCCCATACAGTGTATTTCTTGATTTCATCAATTTTTTGCATTTATTTCTCATTATATTTAAATGACTGCGATGTTCAGGGTCTTTTCCTAATACTATAAAAGTTAAGCAACCATTTTAAACATTTTATTTCACAAAGATTCAACACTTAATACATGATATAATGAGAATCTTATGAGTCCTTTCAGAAGCTATTTTAAATATTTTAGTCTCTTGAGAAAGGAGATTTTCTCAGTCTCTTTTGAGACTGAAAAAAAGGCAGAGAGAGGAATATTTGAAAACATCTCAACAAATGGAAAAATATGTTTTTTTCCCCTTAGCCCATCAATGTTCTATATAAATGTTGTCTCTGTTGTCTTTCAAGTCAACGAGTTTTACCACTGGTTATAATGCAGAATATTAGATGGCCTGCACATTTCAAGGGGAAAAAAAAAAGTTTTGCATTGTATTGGCTGCTGAAAGAGAAAATACAAATTTGAGATGACATCTTACCAAGGAATGGGTCTGACATGCTCTTCCAGCATCCGTTACTTTGAGGGATGGGGCTGTGATACTGGACAATCCTTTCTCCTCTGTCCTCCCTCCTTTCCCCAGTTCCTTCATCTCTGCTGATACAACTGAATGTGGAGTCACTCCCCAACTGCTTGCATCAACATTATTGCATTAGCTTACCAGCAGCCAATTTTGTTTTTAAAAATGGCATAGTGTGGACTAGAAGTCCACCACGGGTGCTATTTTCCAGGCTAATATAAGAGGCAGTGAGTCTGACGCAAGGGTAGGGAGAAGAAGTGGGGGTGCCATGGGGAGCAGAAACCTCTGTGCCCGGAGAGAGGGGTTTGACCTTTGGGGAGACAAGGAGGAAGCTGAGAAAGGCACTGATTGACAAGTGGGACCACAGGGAAAGTACAACAAACTAAAGGCCTAAGTACACTCACCCCATTTTCACCTTGAGATCTAATCTGCAAAGTCACATTAATTCCACAAAAGCTAGTTATGAACAGATTTTTTAAAGGGATTTTTTTAAAAAACAGATTTTTAACTCTGCAGCTATACTTGCTCAGGCAGGTACTGCCACCGTTGTGGCAGCACAAAGGTTAGGACAGGGCTGTAAAAACCTGCCCATAAAGCCAGGTCAGTACATAGGTTAGTGCACACAGCTCCGCAGCAGTACAATTACTGGCAACAGGGAGCTAACAATCCTAATGACAGCGAGACTGTGTTTCCACCCAGGGACTGCACTGTAATCACCTCCAAAACTGGTATTAAAAAGAAAATATATATATATATACAAATTTGCATGTGGACACACAAAGCTGTTACTGGCCATTTTTCTTATTACTGAAACCAGATGGGCACCAGTTTCAAAGGAAGAACATACTTCACGGTCTTGCAGAGAGCCTCTGCCACTTACTATATTTATAGTTTTCATGTTTTCCTGGTATCAAGGCAATCCTAAGAACATGGTCAATTCTTGTAAATATTGCGTGGTCAACTACCAACACAACAGAAGGTGTGCTCACACCCAAGATGTTCCCGAAACCCCTTAGATATTATCCCTGGTTTCCCCCACCAAAATGCAAATCATTTAAGGAACACCTTGTTCAGCTGCTTGTAAAAAGCAAATGTGCCCGGTTTCCATCTCAGTTGGTACATTCTATCCTTATCAGATGAGTTCCACAAGAAATAACACCCACCTCTCTTCAAAACTACTTTCTAAATTAAAAAAACCCACCAATTAAAAGAAGGTGTTCGTCACATACAAGAATCCTGGCTCCTCTAAAACTATTGTTGATTAAAAAAAAAATAAATACAGTAATAGGTTCAGAAGAAAAATATGCATATGAAAATATATTACAAAATGTCATGAGATTTATGTCTTAATAGGTGTATCACCACTAAAGCTCTTGAAACAAAGCATTTACGATCTCACCCCATATCAGCAAGACTATATATACTGCAAACTGTTTAGAAATTACTAAGCATTCATTACACGTTCCCGGCTTCTGCAGATCAGACCCCTGTACAGGTTATGAGTTAAAAACTCATCACAGTTCAGCCTAATGCACTTTATTTCTAGGGAAAAATGCTGGCAGTTTGTCAGGTGCACAGTACAGCCCTCTCTTCAGATCAGGAATAGCATCAGAAACTCATCCCTGGGAGAAGAGCAGTGAAGCCCACTGGGTTCTGCAGGTATGCAGTCATGTCAGCTGTAGACTTTGCTGCCACCAGATTCCATCAAAAATTCAAAAAATCTGATACTTAACTGGAGTAGACCTAAGCTTGTTCACAAGCATCAGAAACTCATCCCTGGGAGAAGAGCAATGAAGCCCACTGGGCTCTGTGGGTACGCAGTCCTGTCAGCTGTAGACTTGGCTGCCACCAGATTCCATCAAGAATTCAAAAAAATCTGATACTTAACTGGAGTTGAGCTAAACTTGTTCACAGAGCAAATTAGAGAGGCTTCAAACTCAAACACCTGGTACGTGCTAACGGCACACCATCCTCAAACTTGAAATTAGAGAGGCTTCAAACTCAAACACCTGGCTGTGCTGGGGTACGTGCTAACGGCACACCATCCTCAAGCTTGTCTGAAAAGTGATAAAAATGCCCATCCTGAAGGCTGGGCTTTCAATATCAACGCAACTGCTACAAAGGATGTATTTTAACAGGCAAAAGAAAGTGGGTTTTCAACTTTATCACCCAATACAGTATGAAAAAATGCCTTACTGCCATGCAAACCCAGCTGGCTACAACTCACCAGGGCAGCTCCTGACACCAAAGCTCAGCATCTCAGTGCAGAGAGGTTTAGGGGCAGCTCCTTCTGGAGAAGGACGGGCTTTGGCAGCAGTGACCAAACGATGGAGGGAGGAAGGTCCTCTAAACCAGCCACACTAGTAACAGTGGCACAAGAAACAATTGGATGGTCTGAGACTAGTAGGTTTTTCAGGTGGAAATTACTTCCAGGAGAAAAAAAAAAAAACAAGAAGGAAAAATCCTGCCAGCAGAGCATTACGCTGAAATCCTTGATGGTCTCTCCAAGCCTTTTGCTGTCTGCCACAGGTCTTTCCAACAGAAAACCCGGGGCCTGAAGTGTCTGCCACATCATCTTACAAATGGAGCACTGGGAAAAGTAACACATGCTGAACCAATACACAAGCAAATAAACTATTCATTGTTTAATAATCTGTCAGGAGATAGAAAGTAGTATGTATATTTCCAGCCCCAAGCAGATGAAAATGACAGCAGGAATAAATTTCGTACTCTAATTCCTTAGCCCTACAACAAAAATATTTTTTTTTCTTGTTCTTTTTCTTAAAACAACCCCACCTGATCACTACAGGAATTTGCTGTGTAGCCCTTATTCCCATGAGCAACGTTTCTGCAAAGCTCAAGCACTTTTACATCTGAAACTTGCTTCGTCTCATGGATACAATAGCTAATTTTGGACTTACCCTACTCCTGCTGGGCCAGAGTCATCACTGGCATAGCTCCACTGTAACTCAGTCTACTGATGCATTACAGACGATGCACAACATGATCTAATCCCTAATGATGGTTTTTCCCCCTTTTTCCCCCCAACATACTTATCTGACTAAGTAGTAAAAGAACTGATGTAGGATTATTAAAAAAAAACCAAAACAAAACAACAACAAAAAACCCCAAACCCAACAAACTAAAACCATACTAAAATTGCCTTGCAAACACGCATTTCAAATGCCATGATAATCAGATTCACAGATACACTAGGACAAACAGCACAGTCCAGAAGATAAAACACAGCTCTTAAAAGTCAGAAGGCCTGGTTATAGTTCCAGCTCTGCCACTGACTTCTGGACGAGCTGTTTCACATTTCCACACCATTCCCCCACCTCTGACATGTACATACTGACCTCTCGGTACGCTGCTGCAGGGGGTCCAACACAGACTCACCTAATCACACTTATCTGGGTCTCTGTAATACACGTACTAAACAATAATAAAAGTACATATGAAGTGCCAAGGCATAAGGAGCTACCATCCAAATATGCTGAGACTTCTGTCCTCGTTTGAGGACACACTTCACCCATACCAAGGTTTAAGATCTGCAGGATCCAGGCTCTGTGTCATAAGTGAACATGAAATGTTTAAATTTTGTTAGATCTTTACATTTTGTTTAAGGATTTCCTTTATCAGAGCAAGGTCCAGGAAAAATAGACATTCACTTCTGCACAGTAGGAACAGCCAGGAGAATCTCTGGACATTATAATATTTATGACCTGTTTTCAAGCTTTACAATTATTTTTCTAAATTAAAGCATCCTACTCCACCCATCTCTTCTTTATCAACTCAGTATCAAAACCTTCCTCCCCTATCTAAACCACCTTGTTAATAGTAAAAGTACCACCAAGAGGCTTCACGCTGTGCTCCCTAACCAGTCAGCATCAGTTGGACACAACACCCAGGTCTCATCACCAGAGCTGCTCAAGTCATCTTCTTTTGAAATGGTAAGTGTATCAGGGAAGTGGTTTATATAGCCTATCATCTATGTGGAAAGCACACTGCTCACCAAGAATTTTAAAATATAGGTTTTTAAGGCATTTGTACCAGGTGGTAGCTCTACTTGTTTTGATCTCTGGTCCAAGTAGGGGAAGCCAGAGTAACTCTAACAAAGGCTGAAAGACCTATTTGCATTCCTGGCCAAATCTTAGCCACAGTCATTCAGCACCAAAAAGATAAGGAGACTTTATTTTTCCTTTAAAAAAAACCCACTACAGTTGTTGGAAGAAAATTTTAGGAGTTCCAAATATCCACATTTCTAAGCTACTTGCTTCACTTCTTCATGCAACAGATGCTGCTTTGTATTAGCTACTGCATATTAAATCATTCTGACAACCAAGAAAGCATACATTTGTTTGCGCGCGAGAGAAGCATGAATACACACACACACAGATATCTTCTCACACAGAAGCATACAATTATGCAGCATTCAAATATTTGGGATGAACTTTGGCCTTTGTTTAAAAAAAAAAAAAGTACCCTTGAACAACAATCAGTAACAGAATCAGCAGTCATCTGGCTGCGCTCACAGAAATCAACAAATCTTCAGCAGTAAAACACCACTTGTGGCCAGCTATTTGAAAGTTACTTGGAAAATTTTTCTTAGATGGAATACTTTTATACACGTCCTTTATGATTTATAATGGTCTTACGGATCGATCTTGGAATCGAGGCTAAAAATAAAACTTTCATTAATTCAAAAAAATAAAAAAAAAAAACAGTTATATTCACCCTCACATGTTTGGGGTTTTTTTTTGCACCCCAAACAATCCTCCTTCAGCTATTCCATTTGCATTCCCGATTTAAAAAGTGATTTGAACACATATGCACAGCAGGGCTCTAAACCCCCTCTTCGGAGCAGTATCTGTCCAGCTAAGATGGAAGAACCCAAGCAACCCAAACAAAACCATTTTCCTGATACATTAACCGAAAGAAAATCTTAGCGTAACGGCACCGAGGAACACGCTGAAACTTTTGACAATGAGAGTATCCACAATAACTATAATCCAGAGTGCTTCCAACTTTTTCTTTTTTTTTTTTGTAATCTCGGCTGGAGACATATTTTCTCCCTTACATTCCCCTCTTACTTTTTTCCCCTCTCTTGTTACTAGACAGTAATCCACTTCTGTAGGCAGTTAGTTCTTACTTATAAATGTTTTTTTTTTTAATTTAAACTATCTATAGAGCCAGGATGGGGCATGCAGGAGAGGACTAACTCCGCACCGAAGGGCTAGAAAGCCAAAGAAGCCCTTTCCCGGAGCACGGGGAGTCCCTCGGGAGAAAGCGGCTGCCCAAGGGCCTCCGAGCCCCCGCGTCCCCCCCGGGGGGGACCCGGGACGGCCGGGGATACCCCTCGGTTTGTGTGCTCCCCCCCTCCTCCTCCTCTTACCTGGGGATAGTGATGCACTTGGTGTTGATGTTCTGCGTGGTGATCGCCTTCTCCAGCTCGTCCAGCTGCCCCGTCTTCTTCAGTTTCTTCACCAGGCTCTTCACCGCCTTCTCGCACCATTTCTCCTCCTGCCCGTTCTGCTCCCCTTTCTTCCAGCCCAGGAGCCGCTTGACGATGGGAGGAGTGAAAGGCAGGATG
>NW_015090969.1:258351-405203 GCF_001431845.1 Calidris pugnax | reverse complement strand
GCGGCAGCGGCGGCCTGGCCTGGCCCGGCTCCGCACCGCACCGCTCCGTTCGCCCTCCCCGCCGGTGCCTCAGCGCCTCGGGCCCGCGGCACCAAACTTTGCCCGGAGTTCGCCGGCTCTCCCCGGCGGCGGCGGCGGCGGCAGCTCCCTCCTCCCCCTCCTGCCCCGCTCTGTGTGCGCGGAGAGGCGCCCACTCCAGCTCATTCCCAGTCTGTCTCTCATGCAAATTGCCTGCTGGCCGCCCCGGCCCGGCTTCCACCCCCTCCTTCCCTCCCAAACACGCTCACTCACGCCGCCGAGGGAGGGCGGGGAGGCGGCCGGCCCGCCGGGAACTCCGCTTCCCCCCCCCTCCTTCTCCTCCTCCTCCCCGCCGCCGCCAGCCCCCGCGCTCTCGCCAGAGGCCCCCGCTCCCCGAGCGGGACGGGGCTCTCCCTCCTTCCCTCAGCCCCGCTCCGGCGCGGCTCCCCCTCAGCGGCGCCGGGCGCCCCGCGGCCTTCCCGCTGCCAGCCCCCTCAGAGCGTAGGGCGGGAAGCTCCCCTCAGGGCCGCCGCGGCGGGAAGGAGCGTCCTTAGCCCGGCCCGGGAGACCCCCGGGGGTTCTGCCGGCCCGAGCCGCGGCCCTTCGGTTCCCCCAAAGCCGGGAGACCCGCCGGGGCGGCCGTTCCTCTCAGGGAGGCCGGCGGTGGGGCTTCGTGCTCCTTGGAGCCGTGGGCTTATAGGGAGGGTCAACGCGGCCCCGAGAGGCCAAAAGCGAGCTAAAGGAGCCATGGCTGGGGGAAAGCTCTGCGAGGGGAGAGGCGGGAAAGATAAATATGCCACAAAGTGCCCCCTCGATGGAGGGAAAGGGACAGAGTGTCCTCGGGAAGGGTGGGATGGATGCGGCCCCCACCACCGTGGCTCTTTCCTCTGTGGAAAGGTGTGTTTCCACCCAGAGATAGCTGGACACGACGTGGTCAGCTGTGCTCAGACAATCAGCAGGTTATTTTTTTCAACCCCTTAAATTTACTGTTCCATTCCCTCATCTTTCCACCCCAAACATCAGGTACCTGAATAATTTTTACCCTCTATCAGGCACAAATGACACCCTGGACGTGTTTACTAGCAGACCTGGTCAGAAATTCTCAGATGGAGTATTTTTGTCAGAGGATGACAGTTTGTTCAGTGCTAGGTGTTTTGTAGAGATACTTTGGTTTGGGCTGACTCAGGGTGGCATCCAGGTAAATTTCCAGTTCCTCACTTTCCATCGCGGGACAGACTGGGCTGTCACACTCCCCAGCCTTTAGCATCCCCCCCTCCACGCTGAAAGGGAGTCCAAGCCCTAAAAAATATGTAAATACAAACTGTATCTCCCCAGGGTTCCAGTTCTCTGATAAACCTCCCCGAAATGGTGCTGAGCAGCGCACATGGCAGCCTGGCAAGCAGCAAGAGGCTGGGGGCCACCTGCAGAGTCACCAGGTGCCTCCGCCGTGGCTAGTTCATGTTTTTGATCTCCAGCTGCTTCCCTGCTCCTCACAACAGCTGCCCAGGAACACAGGGGTAAAATTTTCAGGGGACCCGGCTCCCAAATTCTGAGGTTTCGAGCTAAAAGATGCCTCCCAGTTCTCTCCATCCTGTCAGAAGAGATGATGGCGAGCCCAAATTCGGGAAGCCTCTGGCACTTCTCGGCAGCTCCCAGACATGCAGGTTCTTGCCAACCCACATTCTCCTATTCCAGGTTCCAGTGCAACACGGTGGGGAGACTCCTCGAAAGCCGCCATCCAAAAACTTCCCGTGCCTGCGGATTCGGAGCAGCCAGCCCTTCGGATCGCCTTGGGGCAAGTTAGGAACCTCTGGGTTCAGACAGCGTCTGAGGCTCAGAGGCAAGTGGCTTGGCTTTCACGAGGGTTTAAAACAAACAGTGTGTTTTATTCCAAATTGACAGTACCAAATTTTGAAATATCAATATTGGGTAGAAATTAAATACTCCCTTCTCTTCCTTCTCTTTTTTTTTTTCTTTTTTTTTTTTTTCTTTTTCCCCCCAGCATTCTGATTTTATCCCCCAACATGCATTCCCTGAGTGTCTTGAATTTTGGAGGCTCACCACTAAAATTTTGGAACATCGCCCTGACCCAGTTTTTGGCTGCCTCAGTTGAGATGCCTGAAGTACGGAGATGTGGAACCCCTGTAGATGATCCCAACACCAGTTGGCGGAAATAGTTCCTCAATACCTCTGAAACGACAGAAAAAAAATTCCTTGACATTAATTACACTAAAAGCAGGATGCCTAAATGACTGTTGCTAGTTCCATCGATTTCCTGCACGTTCGTGTTTTTCTGAAAAGGCCCAGTTCCCAAGAGCTGGTGATTAGTTAAGGATCTGAACTTTCATTTTAAATTTTTTTCCCCACAACTTTAGAGAATAACGTGAAAACGTGAACCAAGTGAAACACCAATGGTGAAGTTAAGTAGGTTTTAAATGGAGAAATAAGTCCTTACTACACTTTTAAACACGGTGAAGTTTAAAGTAATCTTTTTCTGTTTTCCTAGTTCTTGGCCCAGCGCATTTTACAACTGTAAGAAGTCCAGAAGTAGACTGAGCCTGCAGGACCTGGCTGAGACCTGGCAAATCAATACAGCATCAGGGCCATCTCAGTGCAGATTTCTGCTGGGGACCGTATCTGTTTCTTTCTAGCTGTGCTGGCTAGAAAATCATGGGGACTGTTCCATACTTTTTTCATCCAGAAAATTTGCAATAATACTGAAAACTCATCTCTACCCTCAGACCTCACGCTGTGACCTCACTTCAGCAGGGGGCTTCCAGAATTTTCTGTACATATTCATGGGCTAATCTTCACTCCCTTACAGTCATATCACAAGCCAACAACTGGGTAAATTTGAATAAGGGGAAGGAGAGGAAGAGCTGAGTGGTTTGCTCATGCTTGTACAGTGATTTAGTGGCAAAAAGGTGAATAGAATTCACTAAACACTGAGCCGAACTGGGTCCCACTTGCTTACAGGATCATAAATGAGGCACAGGCAGCTAAATCACCCATCTGAACCCTGTGGATGCTACTATAAACAAATAAACATTTGGTTCTGGGATGTAAAATTAACTTTTAAGATTAGGAACATTAGATTTTATGGAACGGCTTGTGGGCCTGCCAGGGTTACCTGTAAGAATGAACTGTGCTACGAAAATATGACTTTCTGAACCTCTAGACAGTAATCCTTTATTTCAGAGAGTTTTGGACACTCCGGAGTGGAAAAATTAACAGACAGGAAAAGACAGGACCGTCCCAATTTCGCATGGTCTGGATCTGTTTGCTGGTTTGCAAAATGTCTGATGTCTCGGAAGCCACCTCTGGGCCAGATAACTTTATGCATTTATTTGTGAAATAATTTGTTCTTTGCTCTTAAAAAAATCATTATCCTTTGTATCTTTGTGGCATAGTACGGGTTCAGGGACTTGCATTGCTGCAGTTTGCTCTTACTGAAAAATACAGATAAATAGAGTCTGCAATAATGTGACAAAGGTATATACTTGAAAAAAAGCCTCAAACTTGCATTTCTTAACCTTTTACTGATATATTAGCACCTTATTAAAAAATATTTTTGACTTACCTTCTTCATTAATAGGATTTATTTGTGAAATAATTTGTTCTTTGCTCTTAAAAAAATCATTATCCTTTGTATCTTTGTGGCATAGTACGGGTTCAGGGACTTGCATTGCTGCAGTTTGCTCTTACTGAAAAATATAGATAGAGTCTGCAATAAATGTGACAAAGGTATATACTTGAAAAAAAGCCTCAATCTTGCATTTCTTAACCTTTTACTGATATATTAGCACCTTATTAAAAAATATTTTTGACTTACCTTCTTCATTAATAGGATCAATCAGCGAATAGGAACAGAATTTAGGTTCACAAAGAGAAAAATTGGGCTGTGATTCAGGAGCAGTGTAAAATCAGGATGAGAAACAACAAGGTGTCCTCTGAAGCTCACGTGCCCTTATTAGAAATATTTTTAACAACTTTTGAGACGGAAGAATAGCTTCGCTCTGTGTTTTCTTCATGTGCTCGAAGCAGTGAGGAGGCAGCGAGGGATTTCTGGGCAGACTGGAAGCCGGTCCCATCAGCTGCCGGTGCAGGGGCGTGCTGGAACAGGCCGGCTGGAGGAAGCGTGGCCAGTGCACGCTGTTCTCTGGCTACGGCTCAGCCGACAGACGGTTCTTAGGGGAGCCTGGTGCCTGCTCCAACAGCTCCCAGGCTGTCTTAACATGCAATTGTGGCTAGTTTGAAAATCAGGGAGTGGTTGAGAACCGGCTTCTAATGTACTGCCCCCATCTCTCTCTCTCACTCGCTTGACAGGCTGAGAGAGCTGGGGTTGTTCAGCCTGGAGGAGAGACCTTATAACCCCTTCCAGTCCTTAAAGGGGGCCCATAGGAGAGATGGGGAGGGGGTCTTTATAAGACACTGTCACGACAGGACAGGGGATAATGGTTTTAAACTGAAAGAGGGGAGATTTAGATTAGATTTTAGGAAGAACTTCTTTGCTGTGAGGGTGGTGAGAGCCTGACCCAGGTTGCCCAGAGAAGCTGTGGCTGCCCCATCCCTGGAGGGGTTCAAGGCCAGGTTGGAGGGGGCTTGGAGCAACCTGGGCTGGTGGGAGGTGTCCCTGCCCAGGGCAAGGGGTAGAACTGGATGATCTTTAAGGCCCCTTCCAACTCAAACCATTTATGACTGAAATATTAAGTATAATCTCCTCTGTGGGCATTACCTGTACTGGAAGGGAGTTTTACAATGGCACTGACCGAGGCAGCTGAGAAGCAGGTGGAGAACCTGTGAAGTTCAGAGCAGACAGGGATTTACTAGAGCAGCTGAAAGGGCTGTGACCTTCTCAACTCCATGTGCTCCACATTACTTAAGTGGCAGCCACACCAAAGGGTGAGACAGGCAGCAGGGAAAATGAGGAGAGAGTTTCAAATTGGGTTATATTCATATGTTAACTTGTAAACAAGGGCTATGACATTTAACTTTGAATCTATGTCACATATAATATGCATAAACAAGGGAAAGTGTGGGAGCTTTCCTTGGTTAAGGTAATATATATATATGTAGAACAGTATCTATAGGCAAACAAACCTATCTTAATCATTCAGACCAAACCTACAGCAAAATAACTTTTGGGGTGAGTCATGAAAAAAGCAAGGCCATTCTAAGTTAATGTCTTCAGAGTTGGCTTCAACGTTGTGAAACACACAGTTCAGACAAACCCTTTCAGGGTATAGCAATTATGCTTCTCTACATATGAGAAAACATATACGTGTACAATAAAAAGTTGCTTTGTTGAAAATTCATAATACTTAATACACACAAGCTAATTCACCTGGATGTTCCAAGAGGCTCAGTAGTGTAAAAATCATACAACCACCTCTGACCAAAGGTCTAGTTCAGCCAGAATCCTCTCTGTGACCCTGGCAGAACCTCTTGCCTAAGGAAAAAACACAAGGCAGCAGCATGTCCAGAGTGATCCTTCCTCCTTCTAATATACTCTCCCAATTTTTGGCAATTACTGGTATAGGCACTCTTGAAGTGGAGTTGATCTCCCGGGAGAGCTGCCTATAGGCCATTTCTGCACTCCAAGACCTCTCTGTTTCTCTCTTACAGGTTTATAAGTGGCCTTTGCTAGACCCGCCATGTCCCACGTGGGACACGGAATGGAGCTACTTTAAAGATGAACTGAAATTGTACAATGAAAATATATTGCTTGTAAGATTCCCTCGCTACTTATTTTAGGGACAGGGCAGTACTCGGTGACTGTATGGGAAGGCAAAGGGCAGCGTTGTGGTTAGGGCAGGTGGGTGCTTTCCTGGGAAACTGGAGTTTTCCCCTCTCTGTTGATGCTCCCATGTGATGAGGGACAACTTTCAGCCCAACGGGTGTGTGTTTTGTTGTGTGCACCTCACTCCCGGGGGGTCTGGCAGCTCCCCTGGGGTCAGCTCTGCAGCGGGGCCCACGCAGCTGCACGGGAAGCTGCCGAGAGCTCTGCTCCAGTAAAGCGGGACCTCCTGGTGGCCCAAGTCCTTACCGACCTCCTTCAAAACACACAGCTAGCAGGGTCTTGAAAACAGCAATCGTAATCCTGTTTTTGTCCCTGGTCATTGAAGGTTTGGCTTTGAAATCTTAATATACTTTATATGATAAACTCCTAACACGGTTTACACGTCTCCAGTTAGTGACAGGAGCTGGCAGTCAGTAGCATGGAGGATAGTTCTTTGGATTTTTGGGTTTTGGCTCCATGAGAGACAGTAAAGCAACCACTGCATCTTCCCCTGCCCAGCTCTCAGAGGGCAGGAGAGGTGCCTGCAGGGATACGAAAGCCTCTTGAGGCTGAGCCCTCAGCTGAACCACAATCCCTTGGATAAGACCTCATCTAATCTTTACAAAGGTGTTAACAGCCTGAAATTAATATGCTTTCAATTAACCTGGAGATAAGACTGTGTCTCCTAGCGCTGGCATCCCCCAGGCCCTGCAGATATCCTGCTGGCAGGGAGGGGAGGATTTTCAACACCCGGCTCTGTGAGGTGGCAGCACCTGCAAACGCTCAGCACTGACTTTGCATACAAGTAGCTGCTGTCAGGCTGCTCTTGGGTGGGATTACACACACACACACACACACACACAAACACTTCCCTCTTCCAAGTCGTGCAACCTGAAATTTTGTATTTTTTGAAGTATGCCGTGTGGCTCAAACAAGATCCCAATTCTCAGTTCTAGGGAAGTTTCTCCTTATGTTTCCCTCCTCTGGTTGCTAGAGTGACCAGGGCCCACGTAAAATAGTCTCTCGTGGTACAAAAAGCACCAGTAAAAAAGCTGCCACCAGAAAAAAAAGAAGGGAATAGGCCAGAGCCCAAAGCCTCAAACACAGAGCCTCGTTACAGGTAACACAAAAACTCCAGCTCCCGGCCACAAGCATTTTATTTGAGATTCTTTTCCTGTGTCCATATACGACTGTCTGTCCCTTCTGAATTCCTCGCTGTGTCTACACCCTTTGCTTTGCCAGGGCACATCTGTTAAAGTCTTCATTTTGGCTTTTGAAGTGGGCATTTTATATCCAGCTGAACTTTAAAAAAAGATCCTGAGCAAAGGCCTGTAACGAGTAAATATAAATATATTATTTTTATGAATAGGTCCCTGTTTTCACATGTTCCACTTGCAATGGCCTCTTGTCCACAACTGCTGGCATGTCAAACCCTCTACGGGAAGAATACGCTTCTGGAGGAACACGCTGTGCTGTGCACAAGGGAGATTCTCAAGGAACATTTTAAGAACAAAATTCACCCGTTCTGCAGGGGGAAACCCCACTGTGGTCCTACAGCCTTGGGTAGCAGAAACCCAAGGTTTGAGGTTTTCTTAATTAAGAAGTGCCATCGGCCTATTTTTTTTAATTCTTTTAACCTGAAAAGCAGTTGAGGCCTCACAAAGGGAATGTCATTCTCATCTGAATCAAGACTCCTCTTTAAGGCAGCAGCAAGGAGTGGCGTGGAATTATTTGCCCATGAATAATATGTTAATATTTATACATAGTTTGCTTAGATAAGAAAAAACAACTTGAAGATTTATGGGAGGAGTTCTGCAGGGCCATGCTTTGTGGAGCAGCTTTTCAAAAGCTCCGCACAGAATCCCAAGTGTTGATTTTGCCTCCTGACAGTTTAATGTGTAACCGAAGAAAGAGCATTCTTCAGGATGGGGGAAAAAAAAGAAAAGGGGGTAAAAAGGAAAATCAAACCACTACAATCTGCCTGCTCTTCTTTTCTGCTGGGGATTTCACTACATTTTGAACAGAGCGTGGTGACATTAATATGGGGATCCTCAAACACAGCTGAGCTGGAGAGGCTCCACGAGCCGTGCATGTACAGATACAAAAACCTTGGGTTTTTTTTTTTTTTTTTGCTTTAGTCTTCTGGGTGCTTACTCTTGCAAAAAATGCAGCTTTGCTTTTTCATAAAATTTTCATAAACCTCAAGTCCCACTTGGGCTATAGGCACAGAAGGGGAAGAGAACTGCAAAGAAACGCTCCCGCTCCGCGCGTGTGTGTGCGAGGAGGGATGTTTACTCCTTGTTTATTTGTTCTGGGGGGAAATAAAGTGCTTTGTGTGAGGGCTCTTTGCTAGAGAAGATGAAGCGCTCTCAAGGCCCTGCTAAAGCACTGCCAAGTCTGTCAGGAGAAGGGAAAGCAATCTGGGCAGACTGCCCTAAATTTAAACTCAACTCAAATCAAATTCAGTTTAAGCACACAGAGTAAAACTTGATATAGAGGCTAAAGGCAGAATTACCAACCCCAGCATTCAAAACTCCTGAGTCAAGATCTCAGCATATCATCAAATGGACTTTAAATCATAGCAATTAAATTAAAATAATAATGCTGTTTTCTTTTTTTTCTGCCCTTTTGCATCTCAAAGGGTTCATGTTTCCTACCTTGTCTTGGCCCACATGAGAGATGAGATGAAATAAGATGAAACAAAGGCTGAGGTTCTGATGCAATTATATGTTTCCGGGAGCTAAGGGCTTTAAGAGACATCACCTGTGTGAGGTTTGCAGTAAATTTGTGAGAGGTAGGAACGGGGCAAAAGAAACCAGAGCTATGGAGAAAATGCAATTAATTATAAATTTACCTGAGATACTGAACAAATTAAGGAAACCTCAAATGCTGATTTATTGTAACACATTGGAATTTATTCTTTCTTTTAGGATGAGCTAAGAAGCAAAATTTGGATCGGTATCAAGATTTCAAACCAAAGCTCAAGGCTGCCTACACAAGGCTGCTTTTTGGTTTTGATATGAGCTTTTGTGATTTTGTCTTCTATGATAATGCCACATCGCTGGTTAGAAGGCTTTTTGTAATGTATCAAAGAGCAACTTTCTCAATACTGATGGTCCTTCCCCCCCATGAATTGGGAGTAGAACTGAAAATCATGTGCTTCAGCACTCAGAGACTTCCTGTGAAGTTAATGGAAGCTGATTTAGGCACCTGGGTGCAGCCTTGATAGAGATGTTCAAAGACACATGTGATTTTTATGACCTTACCGTGATTTTTTGCCTTTCAAAATCTCTTTCATAGCTTGACTTCAGACACCTCTTCATGAAGTCTGTCCTCTGTTTACTTATCAGCACTTATGGATGTCCTTTATACCTATTTTAAAGTCAGTGAAAGGAATGCTATGGGTACTGGAGGGGGGAGTGAAAAGTAAGGAGGCTAGAGATAATTTCAGTTACCTAACATTCATTTGACTTAGTCACGCAGAACTGGATCGGTGCAGCTGATACGGAACGATGATTAAACTGAATTCTGAATCTATATTCCCATGTGATCACCCTCATTATCTCTGCTATCAAGGTTGATCTGACAAGTAACTTTTATTTAGAATCAGCCATACTTCTTTTCCCCGCCTACCCCAAAGGCACCGGAGTTGTTTGCAGCTCCCCACTTAGACAAAGTAAAGTGTAATTTACGCCTACAGTGCAAAGAAGGAGCTGGGTAAAAGAGAAGCAGCTTCTTTATTTTGGGGGGGCCTGATCCAAAACCCATTACAGGCAAGAAATCAGGGTCTGTAAAGATCCCTGGGTTAAAAAAGACAGAATGCTATAACTCAGTTATTAAATGTCCATTGATTCCTTGCATTCTCATATACATTCACATTTAAAAAAAAAGCATGTACATTTCAGTATCACTGGTAATACTGCACAAAATTGTTATGGCCTAAGCCTAGAACACTTGGCCTTTAGTTATGTAACTGGAAGTAAGAATATTTGTAGAACAAAAGGTACAGAAAATACTAGTAACAGTCACTTTAGGCAGAAGTTGTGCTATGCTGTATGCTTACGGGATATTGAACGTGCTGCCAGATAAAGAAATGGGCCCATATCTCTGCTCTGGTCTACAGGGGTTGACCTCCTGGCTGACCTCCCCTTAAGTGAAGCTGAGTTAGTGGTTAACTGAGAAATGGTTAACTGGCCTCCTGTACCATCACTCTTTCTGACCAGATGCACTAATGACAAACCAAAGGTACAAAGGTTCCCAGAACCGACCATTTCCAAACAGTTGCACTATTCCTAAACGAAAGGAAGCCAGGCTAGAAGCTAAATTTGCAACGAAAGGATACAAAGATGGTCTTTTTTTCAACTCCGACTCCTGGTTTTGGTTTTACTTGTGTTTTCTGGCCGTTTCTTTAAAAACTTAACCAAGCTTGCTGAGGTAGAGATAGAGGCACATTTTTGATTTCTTCTGACGATTCTGAGAGTTGAGAGTTTTCCTCAAACATTATTGAGTTGGAAACTGAGGATCTCTTGGGTCCGGAGCCCGGCATCCTGTGGAGGGCATTTTCTACCCTACCCAGTTGTCAATAGTTCCCACTGGCCATAAAATAGTTCCCACTGAGGCGTGGGGAGCAAGAGGAATGGGGCTGTAAGGGTGCTGTGAGCAGGGGGGAAGAAGGTCCAATATCAATGCATTTTATTCATCATCAATTTGTGCTTCTACAGGAGGAGAATCCTAAAAAGGGCCATTGCTCTGGGGCTACAAGGGCTCTGTAAGGCAGGATGAACACAAGGCTGCCACAGTGCAAGGCAGGATTTGGGTGGATTTAGGTAAGCTGGGAATTTGGCCTTTGCTCTGCTCTGGGTTGGTACGTAGTGACCTGAGTGACTGAGCTACGCAGCAATCTGTTTTGATATCCCGGGCCCTTTATTTTATGAAATATTGGCTTAATTTTATAAAATACCTCTGAGGCAAGAAGGGGAAACCAGGCAAGTTGCGAAATAATTCTCTTAGCAGCCACTGAGAGCCCCATGAGATCTGTTATTCTGACAGCAAACCTCCCCGTGGTGTGTGCAGACTCAATTCCCACTTCGGCACTGCCGTGTCCGAACTCGCACCCATCGTGGGCAGCCTTGGCCAATTTTGGTGCTACCTGAGGTTTGTCGAACAAATGTCCTTTCTTCTGCTATTTGAACTCAGGGAGGCCTCGAGTAGGGGGGGAGAAGTTTGAAGGCAGCCACCCAGACGTGGCTGCGGCCATGTGGGAGACAGAGCCTTTTGTCCCTGCTGTCACTAAAGCTAGAGGAACAATTTATCTGATTTGTTCATGGGGCAACATCATGTGTCTTTCCATTGTGTGGGAGCATTTCTCTTGCTTAAAAAAGTTACACTTAACGGAGCGGTTAGTCCTTAAAGCTACAAGGTTTTGTTTTTCTTCACTGTAATTAAATCTGGAAGAGACCAAGTCAACAGTTTGCCAGTACAGAGGATTAAGACTTCCTGTTGGTACTTGTGTAGCTGAATAGATTATGTGCAGTTCTTTGCACAAATACAGTGAAACCTAAATACCTTACCATCTATTCATCTATATCAGATATAACTCCCTTCTCAGCCTAAATAATTCATATATGTTGCCTGAGTCATGAGCACACCAGAACGGTTGAACACTGGACAGTTAAGAGGGAAGCTTAAGGGTTAGAAAGTTGACAGTGAACTCTCTCATTCCCGTCCACCCATTCTCTCCCCCTCAAAAAAAAACAAAAAAAAGTGAAAAAAAAAAAGAAAAAAGGCAATTGTTGAAGTTACAGGGGAGTGAGGATGAAAGCGTGGATGAAAGCCATTTGAGAGAGAAGAAAAGGCATTATGAATAAACAGGGAAAGTTTAAATTCTGAAAAGGGAGAAGGGCAGGGCAAGGATGCAGCTGAGTGGGGAGTCAAGGGGGAGAAGAAAGGGAAGGACAAGAGAAGTCAGGGCCCCACCATACAGGACCCATGGTAAGGCACGGGGAGGGGTAAATGATGCTTTTCCCCACCCAGAGGATGGTGCAGGCCTTGGGCAGGAGCAGAGGAGAAAGTCACCATGGTGGAGGAGAAGAACAAAGCCAACAGAGTGACCTGGTAGCTGCAGAGCAGGGCAGGAGAAGCTTCTCAAGGGAAAAAAATAAATAATAGAACAGTGTGTAGACACAGAGGAAAAGAGATGCCAAGTTTTTCCAGGGCTAACATGTATAAAGGATCTTCATTGGGCTGGGGAGAAGGGAAAACGGACTGACAGGAGAGTTGGAAAACAGGAGTTCAACAAAAGAGCTGGACCAACCTCAGGGTCCTCGTTCATAAACAGAAAGGTGGGTGGCAGGGGTGAAAAGAAGAGGACATGGAAAGGCAAAGGTGAAGCTGAGGAGGGGCTGGAATTCTTCGTCTTTGAGAGACTTTATAGCCAATGCTATATTAATTTTGTGTAGTGCCAAGGACAATATAAACTGTAGAGAAAATCAGATCTGTAGTGGTCGAGGATGTGGAGAAACAGTCGATTGTATATTTAACAGGAAGTCAGGGAGATCAAAGAGTCTTCAAAATGGTTTTGTTTTTAAATGATACCCTGGCTTTATTTTGTTTAGATTAAGCTGGGGGCCTCTCTGGAGAGGATAAAAGGAGAACAGAAATGTGTAACAAAGACATTTCCCTTCTCCTTAATAGTCAAGGGAACTTGACATCCCCGTCAAGCAATAGCACCATTATATGTACCCCTGCAAGAAAGGAAGCTATTTTATCCTTGCAAGGAAAGGGAGATGTTATCTTCTAGAAAAGAGGTAACGTTTTGCAGAAATTCAGTGCTGTTAATAGACTGTTATGACAGTGTGCAATTTCATTTCCAGTGAACAATGCATGTCAAAGGCCTGAATGCTATGGCATTTAACACAGCTGAAATAGAAAACAAGCTCTGCAGAGCCTACACTCTCTGGTAACATATACTTCCAAACATTCTTTTCATTTTTAGAGTTAAATTGGATTTTCACTTTTAGCTATTTTCAGCTCAACGTGAAGGGATGGTTTTGCATTAATGGAAGTGGCAAAGTCTAGCCTGTAATGTATTAAGACAGAATAATAACATTAGGCTCTGGAAAGAGAATTCTCTAAAAGATCTTCTGTAAAAGGGAACATCTCTTAACGCTTCTGCAGCATGCCCTGGGCACAAATTTTACAAGTTAAGTTAGGTGTATGTTTAAATCTGCCTTTGTTCATCAAAACACTGAAATGTCTTCAGATTTTCTTCCTCATTTAGGAGGGATCTGAGTGGATACTTAAACACGTATCTGTTTTGCAGGACTTTGAGCGTAACGTGCAGTCAATGCTGTGATTCAGTTCCATACTCCTAGTGTGTAAGCAGCGTTATGAAGCTAAAAGCTTAACTTCCAGTTAAAACAGGATATTAAAGATTAGACATTAGAGGATACAAGAGGAGGAAGGGGTTCTCCACGGGAGGCACGTATGCCCTCCCTGCTTCAGAATGAGGAACAAACAAGAGGCTGTTTCCCATTTCTGCAGCCACGGCTGATGTTGGTATCACAGTCACAGCAGCCCCTGCCAGAGTTACTGCAGTTAAGGTGGTGCCAGCCTTTCCGTTAGAAACCTTATAGACACCATTTAATAACTAACTACTTGCTTCAAGCTGAGAGTTGGCATCAAAAATGATCGGTCCTTCAGCAATTCTGAAGACATTTCCCTCCTCCCAAGCATTGAAAATTCCACAGGTATTTTAATGCAGCATATCCATGATTTGTAAAGTTTCCTTTTGGGTAGATATTCCAACTGTTTCAAAACAACTTCATGCCTCTGAATGAACAGTGACACTGTCCTGCTCACCAGTGCAGGGGAGCGCTGCGCTCGTTGGGTGAAACCTTCAGTGCCCAGAGCATGACACACGAATGGTTTATGGTATGAATTCTGGCCTCTTGGGTAGCTTCTAAATACACATGTACGTATTTGTGTCTTCCCTTTTGATATATCATGCAGCTGAGGACCTCAGAGTGATCTGTAAGCCCTGTGTGCTCTCTTATCACTGCCTTTACCAGCACACATCTAGCTTGTTATCTCTGTTGGGCTATCAACTAAGACCTGTATTTCCACCAGCGCACCCAGCTTGTTCTTTTTCTTCTCATGGGCGACTCTCCATTCAGTGTAATGGTTCTAGGGATGCAGGGGCCACCTACACCTTCATGTTTTTGCCTGTTGCAGTGACACTGTCCTGCTCACCAGTGCAGGGGAGCGCTGCGCTCGTTGGGTGAAACCTTCAGTGCCCAGAGCATGACACACGAATGGTTTATGGTATGAATTCTGGCCTCTTGGGTAGCTTCTAAATACACATGTACGTATTTGTGTCTTCCCTTTTGATATATCATGCAGCTGAGGACCTCAGAGTGATCTGTAAGCCCTGTGTGCTCTCTTATCACTGCCTTTACCAGCACACATCTAGCTTGTTATCTCTGTTGGGCTATCAACTAAGACCTGTATTTCCACCAGCGCACCCAGCTTGTTCTTTTTCTTCTCATGGGCGACTCTCCATTCAGTGTAATGGTCTGTTGGGCTATCAACTAAGACCTGTATTTCCACCAGCGCACCCAGCTTGTTCTTTTTCTGCTCATGGGTGACTCTCCATTCAGTGTAATGGTTCTAGGGATGCAGGGGCCACCTACACCTTGATGTCTTTGCCTGCCAGCAGGGCTCTTCATCCCCATCCTCATCCAAATGACACAACCCTTTGGCTCCATCGCTGCCGAGGGAATCGGGCTGCAGGGCTCTAGCTCCCAGGCACAGAGAGGCGATGCCTGGGTGGGAGCGATGTGGGTTACCCACCCTTTCTTACAGTATTAGGAAAAATTTTTTCATGGAAGGGGTTCTCAGCCATTGGAATGGGCTGCCCAGGGAGGTGGTTGAGGCACCGTCCCTGGAGGTGTTCAAAAGACGGGTTGATGTAGTGCTGGGAGGTCTGGTTTAGTGATGGTGATGCTTCTTGTTTGTTGTGTGGGTGTCTATTTTTGTCAGTTAGGTGGCTGCTTGGACAAGATGATCTTTAAGGTCCCTTCCAACCTAGAAGATTCTGTGATGATTCTGTATGCAGCCCTGACAAAGATTCTGTGATTCTGTGATTCTGTATGCAGCCCTGACGCGAGAGGAGAGAGGCTGTGAAACCCCATCTTCCCTTCTCTAGCCACAGCTGTGGTTGAGTTGATGAGTTTTTGTTCCCTTTTTGGCATGGGCTCCTGCTTCAGCTTCACCCGAGCTCGTAGGGATGAGGCTCTGCTTCAGCTCTCATCCCATGGTGGCACGAAGTGTTCACAGGCGGTGAGTCAGGCAGCCCTTTCTCACCCACAGGCAGCTGCCTGTTGGGTTTGTGGTCTCTGCCAGCAAAACGCAAGGAACCTTCATTTCACTAACCTTAACACAAGGCTCACAGTGTTCTCCATTTGACTGAGGTTGCCCTCAGTCCGTCCTTTTGTTTTCAAACCCTAAAGCCTCTCTAGTTTCAGGATTCCCCACAGCTTCTGACAGCGGCTTGTGATGATCACCTGGGGATCACCCACTTTCCTCCTTGAGGCTGGGTCCACGGATGCTTTAGATCCAGCCTCAGACACAGATGGTGCACCCAGACCTGTCGAAAAGGTAGAGGACAGGGCAGAGAGCCATCAGAAGAATTTCCCTGCTGCAGGAGAAGAGACAGCTCTATCCTCACCAGCCAGGGCCAAGCACCTGCAGAGCCAAGGCTGTGCTGAAAAGCGCCTGTCCCTACCAAAAAGGGCATTTGTTTGACATAAGTGCTCAGCAAATGTCTTAACTGCCCCACAAATTGGCAAGTGGCAGCTCATTTAGACTGTGCTGCGTGTCAGTTGGAAGGAGGGGATGTGAAATACAGCAACACTGGAAATCCCGCAGAAGCAGAGATGCTGAGAAAAACAAAGCCGCCCTCAGAATACTTAGCTTTTTTTTTTTTTTTTTTTTTTTTTTTTTCTCTCTGAATAAAGGAAATTTTTCTGCTGTCAACAGCGAGGGGAAGAAATTACATTGCCTGTAGTAATGCTGCCCTGAAGGAGGAACTAACCTGGCTCAGTCTGGTGTAACAGAGAGCAGAGAGCTGCTGAGGCGTGGAGGACTCGTGTGCTGCTCACACTGCCTCTTCTGAAACAGAGTTCTCCAAATCAGCACAGAAAAATGCCTGGCACCCCATCACCAACCTAACGAGAACGGAGAGTCTTCAGCCTGACGTTCCTTTGAAGATGTGCAGCACTCACTGATTCACTTGGCTTGATTTTAAGCAATAAAATAGTAGATTTGGGCCCTAAACCACATAGTTTTATATACATGACACCTCCCAGAGGCTCCGAAGGAGTGATCCTTGCTGCCTGCTGCTTTCTTACTCCCTTCTCTCCAGCAAGTGGTTGCCTGGGTGGAATTTCCCTGTGACTACCCAGGCAGTTTGGCAGCTGTGCTTATGCCCGGGGCTCCCTGAAAGCCTGGGAGATCCTGCAGGCCTGCAACAAGCTTTTGGAAACTGTTGGACCTACCATGCGCATGATGCTCCGGCGGAGCAAACCATGTGCCTGGAATTTCCAGCCCTCCTGCTGCTGCTGCTGCAAGGTCTGTGGAGGGGGAGCCCCCACGGTACCTTCCACCCCCATAACTAAGCTTTGGGGGAGTCTGGCATGGTGTATCTGGAGGGGTTTTTTACAGCTCACAGGGTCCAGCTGCCATCTCCAATGCACCAGGTGGAATGGGCCAGAATGTCATTGCGACGAGCCCCCGTGTGAAAGTCAGGGAAGGCAAATGAAGTCTGTGGTCTGGCCCGGGGTTTACGCCGAGCCAAGGGAGATGACAATCTGGTACACTCAGTAGTTTATCACTTCTGAAACAACACCTTACTATATCAGTTCCCCCTCCTTTGTCAGCAGAGAAAAACTCACACTTTCCTAACTGAAAGTTCAGTCTAAACATAAATGTCACTGAAAGCCCAGCGAGACCTTTGGTTTTCTAGTTTCACTCTCCTGAGCTGTGGGGAAGATTATGCAACAGGAACACTGGGGTGAATCATCCTCTGGCATTGCAGTAAATTAGGAAATGTTTGCTGCGATGTTCTATGGGTTTCTACCGTCTATTTGTGGTCTGCTTTTTTTCTTTTCCAGTGGATCTCAGTGTCTTCAAATATCAAGTGGTTGCCTGTTGCCCTAGGAATAGGCTCATCATCAGGTGCTGTAGCTCTGCTTTGGAGAGGAGGGTAACGACAGCAGCTGTTGTAAGGAAATAATGTTAAAGAAATTCTGAATGTCCTTGCTCAGCATTTTTTCTCCCCGTGAATATTTCTAGCAAGTCTTTGAATTGCTCTCTTTGTTTCTCTACTGTAACTCTGAACAACGTACGAACCCATTAGGCACCACAGCACTGAGGGGGTCAAGGAGATTTCCCTGAAATGTTTGTTCTCAAAGCACAAAGCTTGGCAAGATCACAGAGCCTATTCTAAGAAAGTCTGAGTATATCAGAGGAAGGACAAATTGAATGTAAGAAAAATCATGAGTCAGGCTCATCCCTCCTTCCTTTCAGCTTCTTTTCAGTTATGGTTCAAAAAAATGTATACTTGTCTCGAAGCATAAGAATTCACAAATTCACTCTTTTCTTTCCAAATTTAAGGATAGAAATAGTTTTTGGAAGGAAACTGAAAGGCTAAGAGAAATATTACTACTGTGAGATTCAAAGTAAAACCATTAGAACTGGAAAAGCTACAGAAGACATTCACCAGACACTTGGTTAAGATGTGTGATGCCATAAATAACCTCTACATAAAGATGTGAGCCTTAGTTGCAATTTCATTTCTGGTTACTCCTTGTACAACTGCGTGTTTTTTTAGTAAAGGATTAGAAGGTGCAAAGTCCTGCAAACATCTAAAGCTAGATCAGAAATTCCACAAATGAAACCCCCTGTCGTGAAAAATCACAGCCTTGAGTTAGGACATTTCTGAGCTACACAATCTGTTATGCTTGATATAAACTTAAACTCCAGGCAAATAAAAAGGGGCATGAGCTTATTAGCTTGCTCTGGAAAGCACTTCATGTTCATTTCTTCCAAATAAGAAAATATGAACTTATTTTGCCATGGAAATCAAATAAGGCATCAAAGCCCAATTTCCTAAAGACAGTATCTATCAGTTTCTTTGAAGCAGACGTTTTTATGACTAGTTATGTTAACAAATCCAAACTAAGTATCCAATCTGTCAAGGAGAAAAATAAGTTTAGAACGAAAGTAAGTATTGCTCGTTAAACTTTAATGGCAAGGCATTTAAAAGAAGAAAACCATCCATTATAATGTTGGTGGAATAGTGTGTTGTCAGATTCTCCAGAGAGGATTTTTATCATGATGTTTAAATATATTATATTAAGGGATGGCTGTTACTCTCTTCTCTAAACAGAAAACTTTTTAGAGGAAAAGTTTATGAGCAATATAGATCCCCTTGTGAAAATGTCCTTAACCACAGAGCAATTAAAAAGAACTGCTGGGCACTAATGCTGCCTATCCCGAAGATGTGCATGGGGGAAGAGTTGTGCTGATGCAAAGCTGCACTAAGCAGCATGTGTCACCATCAAGAGGAGAGTACAAAATAAGGTTGAAGGGTTTATTCCATTTTATTTTTGAACCTGCAAGGTCTGCCGCTAGAAAGGGAGCCATTGCTTTAGGCCTTGGTAATGAATTTAGGCTCACGCTGATAAATCCTGAAGCTAGAGACCATTTGCCTGCTTAGCACATCTGAATTCTGTGGCCTCCCAACTGATCTCTGGTTTTTGTAGGTTCATCACAGGCAAAGCGTGAAGCCAGCAGCCTGTCAAACAGTAAGTGGGTCACTATGAGAGTTTTAAGGAGCACACCTCCACTCCTGACCTCTGAGACTGGTTTCGTAAAGGGTCTCAGACAGATAGATCCTACTTTATTGGAATGCTCCCCGCGCTACAGCTCCATCCACCAAGTCAAAACTTCAGATAAAATGGACCCTCTTCCTTGACCTCCATTACCTTTTTCAAGACAGAATTTGTTCTACACTTCATTTACTAACCCCTGGCTTCAGTGATCACATCCCATAGGTCCCTGACTCAAGTCAGCCCCTGCTTTTGCAAAAGAAAAGCTTTTTTTCCCCGTTAAAGTCTGTTTACTTTTAAAAGATAAATGGGAGCAATTCAGTTTTTGTTATAAGCTACTTCCACGCCCAGAAATCCATAAGAAAGGAAAGAAAAGAGCTACAAAGGCTTGGTGTAGCTTTGTCTCTGTACTGGGCACTGGTGAGGCCTCACCTCAAGGGCTGGGTTCAGTTCTGGGTCCCTCGCTAGAAGAAGGACATTGAGGTGCTGGAGCGTGTCCAGAGGAGAGCCACCAAGCTGGGGAGGGGTCTGGAGAACAAGTCACACGAGGAGAGGCTGAGGGAACTGGGCATGTTGAGTTTGGAGAAGAGGAGGCTGAGGGGAGACCTCATTGCCCTCTCCAGCTCCCTGAGAGGAGGGTGGAGAGAGGTGGGGGTTGGCCTCTTCTCCCAAGGGAAGAATGCCAGGAGCAGAGGAAATGGTCTGAAGTTGGGGCAGGGGAGGTTTAGATTAGATATTGGGAAGAATTCCTTTCCTGAGAGGGTGGTCAGGCCCTGGAACGGCCTGTCCAGGGAGGTGGTGGAGTCACCTACCCTGGAGGGATTTAAGAAACATGTAGACGTGGTACTTCAGGGCATGCTGTAGTGCCCAAGATTGTTGGGTTGCTTTATGGTTTTTTGGGTGTTATTTTGTGTGTGTATGGTTGGACTCAATGATCTCAAATGTCCCTTCCAACCATGAAGATTCTGTGATTCTGTAATCTCAGCACAGCCACGGTATGGGATGGAGCTCCAGGCCCTGGTGGTGTCTCTGCTGCTGGATGCAGAGCTCAGCCCTATCTGCAGCCATCTCTACCTGGCAGCACAAAAGTGTGCGAACCCTTTGAACCAGAGATTACCACCTCTGCAATCTGTAATGATTTAATACCTTTGATATCGCTGTCTCGTCTCACTTTCTTTAGTTGCAAAACAGCATGAGGTCACTGCAGTCTTCTTGAGTAAAGCACGGCTGTTACAGGGGATGCTCTGCCTCGATGGCTTGCTGAAATCTTTGCCAAACTTGCACCACTTGGGTTGAAACCTTTCATGTCAAAGTCCTGCCATGGTCTGCTTTGCCTTGAGGTTTTATTTGTTCTTTTGATTTCAATTAAATCAAGAGACAACCATTCAGCCATTTCTGAAATGAGAACAGGGTAAAATTGGTTATTTTGCCTCTTTTACAACAACTCCGTGGACTTTTCCTCTGAGAAACATCGTTACTCTTCAGAAGACAAACCTGAAATCTGGCAAGGGAAGAAATTTTTGGGAAAAAAAATTGGATTTTTGGAAGAAAAATTCCTCAAGTTTGCCTAAGTTAAAAGCCTTTGAAGAACTGCAGTTTGGAGGTGCTTGGAAGGAACCTGCTGACTCCTCACTTGTCCTCTGTGGGTGGCCTGGTCTGGCAACCAGGCATCACCCCAGAACCCAGGGAAGCTGAGCAGAGCTGGCTTTGTCACCACTCATGGGGGCTGCAGGCAGTGTGGGCCTGATGGCCACGTGTACTACACACGGAGAGGAGCTGGAAGCCGTGGCAGCCTTGCAGGACACAGTTTGGGCAACGAAACTGGAAATGGATGCCAGGGCAGGAGAGAAGAGATGGCAGAAGGTCGGGCTGTGCATTGGAGGACGGAACAGGAGATACGTGCAGAAGGGGAGTGGGGAGAAAGACTAGAACTGGAAAGGAGTAGGAGTTGTGGAAGGAACCAGAGAAGACACAGACCTGATGATCTGTCTGTGTCGTCCTACTGTGGCCCCCACAAACCCATTTATTACACATTCTATAATCCTGTCCTTATTTTCCCCACAGTTTCTATCAGCATGTAGGCAAGAGCCTATTAAGGGCTGAATTAGAACTGCAAGGTGATGGAGGCTGTAGCCTGATGGACCTGTCCTCCATTTGGTGCAGAAGGTGGGAAGCATGTAGTGAATTAGGGAATAAATTCAAAAGAGAACCAGTTAATGCAGCTGCAAACGGACCTGGAAGAATGTCTATAAAGTCCTTGCCTCTGCCACAGAATTGTTGAGCAGAATTAGGCAAGTCACTTGAACAAAATATTCCCAGATGGTCACTAAATATACATTCTTCATTCGCTGAGTTCCTGACTCCCAACTGGATCTGAGGACAGACGGGCTTCGGGAAGCTGCAGCGCTGCATGGGAGAATGATCGCAGACGCATCGTGTCCAAAACCAGAACTGGTGAATACTTTTGAATTTGATTTCTCTCTGCCTCAAATGTCATCTATAAACCAACCATAATACCACCCCCACATCTCACAGGGGAATGGTGAAAAATAAATTCTCTGGTGCTTGTCATCAGTGCCCTAAAGAGAGCTCATAAGGAAATGAATAATTCTGTCTTCATAGCAGGATCTGAAGAGCGTGCAGTAAATAAGGCATGGGGCCACACATTGTGCAACGAGGAAGAACAAGGGGTTGAATAATGGTTTACCAAGCAAGTTTGTACACGGAAAGAGCCTGACGAGGAAAATTATGCAAAGTCATATAGCAGAAAATAACACCGTAACACGTATACATTCAAATAGACTCAGTGAGCACCCTTCTTCCTTAGTGGCAATTCCTGCCTTTTGAATACCTGACTTTGTCACCATTTGAGTACTTGGTTTTGGCACTTGCATACCAAAATAAGTCTTCCTGTGAAAGAGAAGCATTGTTCAGGTCAGAGAGAAGGTAGATACCTTGTGCGCAATGCAAAGGGTTGGGGGTCACTTTGGGCTGGAAAAGATGTCTTGCTTTTCGGTCTCTGCCCACAACCAGTTCCCTGCCTACACCTCTTCAAATGGTTGTCTAGAGAGTTTCCTGTTCTCAGAGCTGCCACAAACCTGGGCAGAAGCTGCTATGTTTGTCCACACTCATGTCACCTTTCCTGGGACGCCAGCAGGTAGACCCCCATGGCACTTTGGGGAAGGCTGTGGGGAGCTGCTTGGTCTCAGCCCTTGCTAGATCATACCCATAAGTCTTAGGAGAACATCTGTCAAATGCTGCAGCTCTCACAGGGATCTGTCAAATACCATTCAGTGATCTCTTCCATCGCATACCCCATGGCTGTGGCTCAGGCTGTGCCCAGTTGTGCTGGGGTTGTCCTTCTGTGCCACGGTGGGTTGGTTGTGGCTGGTCCAGGGTTCACAAGCAGAAGATGGAATAGCA
Source organism: Calidris pugnax (assembly GCF_001431845.1). Taxonomy (NCBI): domain Eukaryota; kingdom Metazoa; phylum Chordata; class Aves; order Charadriiformes; family Scolopacidae; genus Calidris; species Calidris pugnax. Next base: position 383,093 of record NW_015090969.1, on the reverse strand, counting down.
GCCCTGCATGGACAGCAGGAATGTGCCTCCTCACTCAGAATAACCCTAGGATGGCCTTTGGCCACAGGCTAAGGCTGGAGCCCTGGCGCTACCACGCCAGCCAGAGCCAAGTAGCACAACGCTGCCCACCAGACGTGTGCCAGACACATGAATGAGAGAAAAGACCCACAGCTTCTCCATCAGCAATGCAGCGACACAGGTTGGCGTTCACCAGCAGCACGTTTGATCTTTTCTGCTTGAGATTTGAGTAGCTCTGCTCCACCTCCACCAGCAACAGCCTTGATCGTGCCCATAGCAAATGGCAAAACTCCCACGTGTTGCAGAGGGAGCAGTGTTGGAGCACTGGCTTGTTTTTCAGCTGGGCCGTGCAGAGGTTTTTTTTGTCAGGCTCTGCAAGAGCATTGGGAATATCTAGTCTTACGTGTCAGTCCATGAGCTGACCCACCGTAAGGCTCTGGACTTTGCCTTTGAAGCACAGAGTGATGCCCTCCCTTAGAGCACCATCCACAGCAGCTCTGTGACGCTGAGTTTCTTCTGCAGCTCCCATCATTTCGAATGGATTTCCAAGTGCTCATCACCTGCCAGACTTGGACTTCTGGTACTAGTCAGTTGAATAAGCAGAAGGATGAAAAACGGCATAAATTGGAACTACTATTTGTCACGTATCTGGCAGCACAAGGGCTATCTTTTGGGATTTGGGTCTCTGGAGAATATGCTTTCCTGCCCCACTTTCCCTGGAGATATACACACTTAGATATAAAAAGTTGACCGTGGAAATAAATAATTTTTAAAACAAGTGACCTTAATCCAGGGAGACCTGTCAACCTTGGATCGATCTCTAGTTTCCCTTTTGAGGCTGCTGCAGTAATCTCAAGCTTATAAAGCTGAAGGCTAGAGGGAACCAGACAGACTTGTGATCCTTGTGCGTGGCCTCTGCACAGCTGCATAGTTAGCTTTTCCCTCCTGGGTCAGTCTTTAAAAGGACTTAATCAAGGCTGATAAACCTAAAATTAGATTTGCCAGCTCCGGGAGGAGCATGAGCATATCTCCCCGTCTCTCCTCTGTCTTGAGGCTGCATCTTTATTCAGCCCATGGTGGCTGGAAACCAGGATTCTTGCATATTTAGGAGCTGTGTGGACAGACATGCAGGAAGGGAGCATAATAAATGTGTTGGTTTGTGCTGTGCTCAAGTCCACGTTTCCACTGACTCCACCAGGTTTTGGATCGGGCCCTAGATGGGAATGAGGGTGGTGGGAGACAGTCTCATTAGCACAGGAGTGCCGTTATACTTACAACCAATGCCAGTAAATGATAATTTCCTGTCCTCTGCAACCCTCTGTGTGTCTTCTCTGCCAGCAAATCCCATGGGGAAGGGAGTGTCTCTCATTCTGTGTTTGTTTAGTGCCTAGTACAATGAGGCTCTCTTCCAGTTGGGGCCACTTGATGCTACCACAATACAAATAATAATGATTCTAATAATAAAATGCAGACTTCAATGGGATGTGGGTCAAGCTGCTCAGAAGCATTGGCCTTTCTTGCTGACTTGCTTCCTCCCACTTCCTCGCTTCGTCCTCCGGTAGAAGAGCACTTCCACATCATCAATTCCCAAGGGTGGTTGTCCTGACTGTTGTTCAGCTCTGCAGGAAGCACCATTGCTTAAGACACTTGGCCTTCATATTCTTTTTCTTTTTTTTTTTTTTTTTTTTCCACTGACGTGGTGCAGAAATTCTCTTTCCACACCCTTCATTTCCCGGGAACATCTCGGCTCATCCTCCCAGAGGCACTACATTTGCAGTGGCTATGACTTTTTCCAGCCCTGAAGACAGGGAAGAGGTGGAGATGCCACACTGGGCAGGAGGTTTTCCATCCAGCTGTGGGATGGGGTTTCTCACCAGAGGACAACAGCCCTGGGCATAGGTTTAGGGAGCAGTGGGTGGGTGGGTGCTGGGGTAGCTTCTTCCCACAGCACTCTGTGGATGTGGTGGCAGCCAGTTTAGCTTTGTGACCAGGGCTGGTTTCAATTTTGTTTTTTGCAGAGCACTTCATTGACAAAAATGGCTCTTGGCTAAGATACCTCTTCGGTTTGGTTGGAATTTTCCAAGTTTTTGGACAAAAATGCACATGAGGGTTTTGATTTTCTGTCACTTAATCTGCTCCTCTATTGGAAGTGAAGTGAAAAAACGGGCAACTAAATATATGTGAGGCCTCTGTAAAAAGATATAATGACCAAGGAATGAAATCTGTGAAAAAATTTTAACTAAACAACCATTTTTGCAGAGAATATATATATAACATTTTCCAACCAGCTTTACCAGTGTGCTGTAATTAAAGAGGAGTCCAAGCCACAGAGTTCAGAACCAGACTTTCCCAGAATTTATGGGTGTCCCTGTCTGGGTTTGGTTCAGCCAAAGAGCTGAGATCCAACTCCCACCTCTCCCGAGGCTGGAGACAGAGTTGGTTTGGAGGCACCTCTTCCCATGGAGCATCGGCTCTGGCAAGGCTGGGTGAGCATCCCACTCTGGCTCAGAGAAGCTGGCTTGCTTCCACCTTGCCCAAGCCCTGGGTGGGGAAAGCAGGAGAGATGGAGTCGTCTGTACAGCTCCCAGCATCACACTGGGAATGCTCTTCCTATAACACAATTAATGAATCGCAATTGCAAATCACAACGCTTTGGAAATTCAAGCCAACTGCAGAAAAAGAAAAATCAAGAGCAAAAGAAAAGAGGTAAGGAGAGAAGGCAAAAGGAAGGGAATTGCACAGATTTTATTCGAGACACAAGAGTAGCTTCTCTTTCAAGCCACAAGCTGCCAGATAAACCAAAGGGATTCCTCGTTCACCTCTGAATGGAGAGGTAGCGAGTGCTGCCAGGCAGGGTCCAGGGGTCTGGAGAAGGGTCTTAGGTCTCCTGGTGCTTGGTGCAGTGGGAGAACACTCGTGACACCCTCAAGGTATGTATTTCTCTGCTAAGATATTATGGGACAGGTTTTCAAGCAAGCTCCACATCTTGGATGCTGACCTCCTTAGAAAATCTGGCCCTGCCAGTTGCTGCCAAGTTCCTGAAACACTGGCCCTGGGCAATTTTGAAAATATGGCCACACCTGTCCTCGTTTCGCATCGCTATCAACTTCAGAAAATCTTTAGATTGGCGTGATTTCAGCATTGTTTTTAATTCCTCCTGCCAGGTGTTGTTTGTGGAAACATGCTGTCCTCTCCACAGCACATTATGTCTTACAACAACTTCATCTCATGTTTTGGACCCAAACCAATGTGCCATTCCTACAGGCTAATGAAAAAAATGCGTATTTTATTTTGGTGGTGTGAATATGCTGGGGTGGTTTGAAAGGGATTCCAGGGTCTGGTGAAGGCAGGCTACCTGTCTTGCTCCTTGTTGAGACTGGTCAGGGCAGGCTGCCAGCAACAGCTGTTTCTTAATTGCACAGACACTTATCTTGTTCTGACACCACACGCAAACATTAATGTTTTTTCTGCAAATATGAATTTGGAGATTGGCTCTATGGGCTTCTGAAAGCTGTAGGTATTTTTCGGTGCATCAGAAGAGGCAGATGGAGGGGCAAAGTCTTGGGGACACACCAGAGCCTGGTGTTACCTATTAAGGTAGTGACACAAAATGGTTTTGGAGCACCAGCCCTTTTCAAGCACAGGTGACAAAGAAAGAAGCAGCCAAGAAAGAAAGAAGAAGAAAGAAGCCAAACCAGTGCGTATCAATAACAATAATGCAGAAACAATCTTTGAAGAAAAGAAGTTGGCCCTCGTTGGGCTCCGCACAGGATGCACCTACCTGAGGCTACGGGAGATGTTTGGCCCAGCAGGGAGAACGGGGCTTTGCAGTTGCCAGAAGATTCTCTCCAGGAAAGACCTCAAAATATTAAAAAGCAGATCAGCCAACAGCAGTGGTGGTGGCCCTGGGTCAGCACCTGGAGACGCAGTAGTTGTTCAGCACATGGTGCACCCATCCTCGTCCTGGGTGTGTAACTGAATGACGGGTGGAGGTCCCATCTGATCTCCTACTCAGTCCTTTAAAACTCCACCTGCATTTTGTATAGGAATAGGTCAGTGCACTAGGATTAATAATTAAGGTTAACAAAATAATTGGATATATTCAGCAGCATGGAATTAAATTGGATTCATTTTATGCAAAAATATTCAGACAGGATGTTTTAAGTCAGGTAAATAAACAGATAACTTCTCAGAAGTGATTCCTTTCTTGTTTTTACCAAACCCCAGTTATCATCAGCTGAACCTCCTCCAACCTAGCCCAGACCTGTTAAACACGTGTGCTCTGGAGGTAAGAAGTGGCACTACTGAAGGGCTGTCGTGTCAGATGCCTTGTCGTGGTGGCACCAGGACGAAGTTGTCACTGCTCAGGTTGGTCACTGACACCTGTGCTTGGCAGAAATCTGGCATTTTAAGTCTTTTCATACACCTGGCCCTTTGCTGAGGTGGGGGCTGTGGCTCTGGACTTGTGCTGGAAAGGATGAGTGCACCAAGTAGGACCACCGAGGAGACATTATCTACACCAGCTCATCATTGATTTCAGGGGACCTTTTTTTCCCCCTCAGACTAGTTCAAGAAAGAGCAGGATCAAACCCTTTGCTTTGAAGACATCTGAGCTAACTTAGTTTAAAAATCAAATGCTGGTGAGAATCTTAACCTGAGCAGCACTGGCCCTCAGCTTCCTCACCCCCATGGTTATCCCCGGTGACTTCAGGGCTTCCGTTTGGACTACCTCATCTTGGGCAGTTCCACCAGGATCTGCTGTTGTTTACACCAGCGCAAGTCACTGGTTATTTGAGCCCCGGAGATGTCTGTGTCGAGGCAGCATGGGTTTCTGCAAATTCTATATAAGCGACCTGCCTCCCACGCCTGCTCCAATACCCATCTCTAATTTTCCACCCGAGGAAGCCTGTCTGTGTGTTTGGGCGGGAGCGGCTCTCAAGATTCCCAGCGCTGCGTGGCTTTCGGCAGAGGGTTTTATTTTTGGTCCTAATCCCTAAAGCCAAAACCCCGCTCCTCCCTTCGCTCCGACCGCCAGAGCCGGGAGGCTGCTGTAAACAGCGGCGGAGGAGGGAGCAGATCAGGAGGGCGAGCTGGGAACGGAGCTCCTGCTGCAGGGACGGCTATGATACATCCTCCTTGGTGTTAATTTGATTTATAATTAAGGTTTCCCTGGTGAAGACATGAGATCACCGGGAAAGGGGACCTTGAAATATCTCTGTTTCTTGTTCGAGGCGTGACATTTAAGGTTGCCCCCACTAAAGAGAGTCCTTGAACAGAAAACAGGCAGCTGGAACCGTCAGTGTTGGTCATCAGCTGTCTGTCTACCTCTTGCTCATCCTCAATCCCATGAGAAATCCTATGGAATTTAACAGGCTCAAACAATAGCTTCCAGAAAGATTAAATTGAGTCATTGCTCTAAACCCCCCCCCCTACGATGTATAAGAGTGATCTTCATGGAATTTAACAGGCTCAAACAATAGCTTCCAGAAAGATTAAATTGAGTCACTGCTCTAAACCCCCCACTACAATGTATAAGAGTGATCTTTCTAAAGCTTCCTTTAAAAAAATCTGCAGTGGGTTAATCCTTCTGCGTTACATTAAATGGGTGATTCATAAACAAAGGCCAGGTCTGCTCTGGAAACTTTCCCTTGTGCATCTTCACTGCTTGGGCATGTGGGTTTTCACCACATCTCTGTGGTGAAAGACCAGCCAAAGCCCCACACGTACTCTTGCCACCAGCCCAAGAGAGACTTCTCCTGCCATACCTTATGGCATTTTTGTTTAAGGAAAGACTTCCTTCACCGGGACAAACTCTTCCCATCCCCGGGCAGTTTGTTGGCTCTACACACTGGAAGCCACTGCTGTGAGGACAAGACCTCGGTGAGTTTAAAGCTTCGTTTGAGACCAGAAATATAATACCAGGAGTGGGAAGAGGTGCCATGAGCCAGTGCAGTGAGTTCCCTTGTGAACACACATCACTGCAACACAGGGAGATAGAAGAAAAGTGAAGAAAAATGAAGAAGCAGATAAACCTGTTCCCCTCCAGACCCCGACACACCATGTGTGAGCCTGAAACGCACCTTCACTGGAATTATTTCCCCCCTTCTGTTTTCTCAGGTGCACTGGGCTTTTCTTTCTTCCTTCCTTTCTTCCTTCCTTCCTTTCTTCCTTCCTTTCCTTCTTCCTTTCTTCCTTCCTTCCTTCCTTTCTTTCTTTCTTTCCTTTCTTTCTTTTCCCTTTCCCTTTCTTTCCTTTCTTTCTTTTCCCTTTCCCTTTCTTTCTTTTCCCTTTCCCTTTCTTTCTTTTAAAGGAATGAACCTCTCACACCGTTTCCCTTTCTTTCTTTTCCCTTTCCCTTTCCTTCTTTTAAAGAAACGAACCTCTCACGCCGCACACACACGCTCCATTTGCAGAATTTACAACTTAAAAGCAAGAGTGAAACTTCACGGGGGAGGCAGAATGGGGATGAGCAAGCACTTGCTGCCCAAATGATACAGAAAGGAAAGCAGTCCGGAAAGGGAATAAGCACATACAGCAAATGTAGCTGGTATCTGAGCCACATCTAGGCACTAAAATGAGTAAATGTGCTTAATTGAATCTTGAATGGGCTTGACATTAAGTGTATGCCGAAAGACTCTGCTGACTCAGTGCCCTGGATGACACAGAGAAGCAGTGATAGGCTTTATTCCTACCCAAAATGGCATTTAGGAACTTGCTGCCATCCATACATCGAGGGGGATCTTGGGAACCCCCTTTGCCCTTACTCCGGGACCGTGTGCTGGGATCTGGGGGGAGAGAAGCAGATCTGAGCCACCTCCCCAAAATGCTGGGCAAACATGTTGGATTCTTTTTCCTAAATGCAAATTTCCGGCACTGGTAAAAGTTGGGGTGTAAAGTTCAGGTGGTTTTAATACACACACACACACACACACACACATACAGGCACACTATGATGGAAAAATACCTGGGCAGTGTCTGCAGAGCAGTCCCAGCGAGGCATCCCTCGTCCTCCTTGCTCCTTCCAGTCTGGACAAGGTATAAACCTTCAGGTGGGACCCCGTGTGTGTGGGACACCACCGTGCTCTGCTTCCAAGCCCTTCCTCGGGGCCAGAAGTTGGCATCGGCGTATCCCTGGCTCTGCCAGCCAAAGCCTCTCTTTACCTGGTGGCCCCACACGCTAAAAGGGAATATTATTGTTTCATCAGTCGAATAGTGGGGCTCTGCTGAGGAATATTTTCCGTCTGCAAGGGAAAAAAAAAAAAGTCTCTGTGAGTTCCAGCCAGCCTGCCCAGACGAGGGGAGCGATCCAAGGTGCCGGCTTCCCACACGGGCAGGCTTCCCTCCACAATACAGAATCACAGAATCACAGAGTCTTCTAGGTTGGAAGGGACCTTAAGATCATCTTGTCCAACCGTCAACCTGATTTTGACAAAAATAGACACCCACACAACAAACAACAAGCAACACCATCACTAAACCATACCTCCCAGCACTACATCAACCCGTCTTTTGAACACCTCCAGGGATGGTGCCTCAACAACCTCCCTGGGCAGCCCATTCCAATGTCTGATAACCCTTTCAGTGAAAAAAATTTTCCTAATATCCAGCCTGAACCTCCCCTGGAGTAACTTGAGGCCGTTTCCTCTTGTCCTGTCGCCTGTGACTTGGGAGAAGAGACCAACCCCCACCTCTCTACACCCTCCTTTCAGGAAGTTGTGGAGAGCAATAAGGTCTCCCCTCAGCCTCCTCTTCTCCAGGCTGAATAACCCCAGCTCCCTCAGCCTCTGGAGCTCCCCTTCCAGCTACCCTGGAAGCCACAGGAATAATCTCAGGTGCTGGGGCTGCCCTGTGCCTCGTGTGTGCTGGGTGAGCAAGGATAGCATGGGCAGGGCCACGACAGGGATGGGGAACAACTCCTCTTTGCTATTCACCCCTTCCTATATAGCACTTTTTAAACATTTTTTTTTTTTAAACACTGATGGAGCAGTCAATCTGCCCCTTTCTCCTGCATTCCCAGCATCACACAGACACGGGCTATCTGGCTTTACTGGAACTGGCCTGCCCAAAAGTTTTTCATTATCATTTTACCGTGAAAAAGAAATATACACACCAGCCACACAAGCATGTGGTTTCAATCCATTAAAACACTGATTCATAACGTGTTTAGCAAACATTTTCTCCCGCATCTGCAAACAATAGCTACTTCCAGACTTTCACTGGCCCATGGTTGCTGCTGCTGGATGCGTCAGCCTCCCTGAAACCAAAAAAGGTGAAGTTTCTTTCCGGATGACAGCCTGTCCCCTGAACAGCTCTGCCTTCCCCCTGCTTCCCAGCCATCCCCACCGGTTTGGAGGGGCTGAGATTTAACCCGATGCCCTCAGAAAAATGGGAAAGTCACAACTGTTTTTGGGACATCCTTTGGCAGACATCCTGGGTGGCAGCAGGTGAGAGGCTCTGAGAGCTCTGGAAAGGCCTTCAGTCCATCCGAGCTGCTTTAAAAATAGAGGAAAATGAAAGGGAGCCTGTGGCCAGGGTCAGGCACACACCTCTGTTTGGGGCGACTGAGCACTGCCAGCAACCCTGAGCAGGTCACCTTTTCATCCTTGGCATCTCAGGGCAGGTCTGTGTTTTGTCCCTGGCCACGGAGATGACTCACCGGCAGCGCCTCCGTACTGGCTGAAATGCCAGCTCCTGACTGAACCGCTCATCACAGCTGTTAAAATAACCTGAGGTGAACGGACCCATCAATGGCCTCAAAGACAACAACAGCCTCTTGTTTGGGGCTGGTTTCCTGCAGAATTGAGGTGGCTGAGGTGGCACAGGGACCGGGGCAACCCCTCAGCCCCAAAGGCAGTGACGTTCCTACAGTCAATAAAAACCTGAAGCCCCCCCCTCCCTTCCCTGCAGGGTGCACACACACCCAAGCAGATTTTGCTCACTACTCTGAGGAGGCAGAATTACCCACAGGTGGTTCTTTTCAAAAATACATATGGGCTGAGGCTGAGAACATATGGTCCGATGGCGTATTAATAACAGGGAGCCGAGGTTCCCTGTTACTCACACAGCAACGGAGCAGATTGAGGGAAAGACACCTTTAACAAGGAATGTCTCCTGCCCCGACGTGCATGAATCACCCCTAACCAGGGCACCTTGTTCCTGCAGCTCTGCCTAATCAAATTAGCCATTTACGGGGATGAGAAGATAGAAGTGGGGGGGTTATCCCTTGCTTAGGTTCTAGGGATGAAACCACGGACTTTCTCCCCCATTACTCAGGCATATTTTTGCAGGATACATATAAGGCCCACGTAATATCTGAGGAAGGAGGTTTGGTCACACTTTTCCTATAGCTGTCCCCAAAAAGCTGGTGTTTGCAAATGAGGAGGTTGCTCCACCTCATCCCCGAAGGGGCTCACAGCGGGACCAGCCTGGTCTTCCCTTACTCCAGATAAACCGACCTCCTTCCTCCCCTTAGTCACCTCTTCCTCCTCTTTCTTCTCCCTTTCTACCCAGCTGTATTTATTCCAGGTGAAGGCATGATGACTTTACGGGCAATCTGCCTTCTCTACTCTTAATTGCCCATTATAAATGAGCCCAGCTCCCACACCACCACGTGTGGCCCCAGACATCAACCCAGCTCTGCCTCTCCAGTGCACGCTCCTGGCTCTGAAGGGCATTTGCCAAATTTACAAGCTGAATTTAGCTTCTTTGGAGTGGAGAGAGAGGACGGGGAGTGGAGAGGATGCAGGAAACAATACAGACTTTATTCTGTCCTGTGTTAAGAGCAGTGACTTGTTTCAGGTTGCAGCATAAGGCAGGAAGAAAGAGTAAACTTGCTGTAAACCTGTGTTTGCCTTGGAGAGCCCCAGGGAAACTGGGATTAAACCAAACCAGAAAAGAAAGGGGCCACAGCTCCGGAAACAGCACCAGAAACTGGAGGGGAGGTGATGCCCCTCATTGCCACAACATGGGACCTGTATCACCCACTTCAGCAAAATGTGCCTTTGCAGCTAATTAGATTTTCCTAAAGTCAGTCGGAAATCACAGCCGCTTGGAATTTACCTAAAAATAAATACACGCCCCCAGCATCCTCTTATGGGGGTCTGTGTTTTCTCCTGCTCTCAGGAGGCTGCCGATGTGGTGTTGGGGGATATGGTGTAGGGGAGAACTTTAGAGTAGGGTGGATGGTTGGACTCGATGATCCTGAGGGTCTCTTCCAGCCTAGATAATTCTGTGATTCTGAGAGCGGAGCCCATCAACCTCCCTCCCATTTCATCCCTCCCAAGGAAAAGCTCAGCCTGCTCAGGGTGAAATTCCAGCTGGATAAAATAAATGCCTAATCTCTTACAGCACACAGTAAAACAAAGGTGCATGGAAGATTGACTTTTATCACGAATTTGCCACAGTTGATTTTTCCAGCTAAGGATATTCCTTCTCTGCTGGGCCTTAAATTTGTCCGCATGAAAGCACTACAGAAAGCAAATGAGTGAAGGTGTGAAATCAATAGACACAAACTCAATGGCTGTAAACCCCAAGGCTGGGGCTTCACTTCGCTGCGCTTCACGCAACGTGAGCCCAGACCCCTCTGTTTGACTCCGGGCGAGCCTGCAGACAGACCTTTCACCTTCCACCTTTGCTAATTCATCTTTGCTTTGTGTTAAGGGGACAACAAATTCAGCCTTGGGTCCCGTGAATAGAGCTAATGGTCGCAGGCGTGGGGGAGGCACAGCACCCTGCCGTGTCCTTCAGTCAGTCCGGGAGGGCAATCTCTACCCCAAAAAGCTCAGAAAGTTTTGGCAGGATATTTTACTTGGATATTAAATTTCCTTCCAGCTCAAAAGACACCGTAGCACGTCCACACGTATGCTCTGAGCCAGACCTTTAGCTGGAATAAATCAGTGTGGCTCCAATGACTTTTAAGGGACGGTTGTATTCATTAATTCTCACTAATTCATATATTTCACTTTCACAAGTGGCCCGGGTTTAGGTAACTGGCTATGTTACGAGGAATCGTGAGCAGGAAGATGATGGTTAGAGAGGAGCTAACATAACGGGACAACTTCTGCTCTAAAACCACCAGAGAAGACGGAACTTCCGTGAAGTTTGTGAAACAACAACGCAAACTCGCACCCAAGCGCTTTCAAGTCGCCCATCACTCCATATACTCAGATCACCTCAGGGTAACAGCCAAAAAACCCCTCAGAGTCCCCCAAAACCACAACCAAAGCCGCCGAGCGGAGGTGGCCGCCCCGGTGCCGTTCTCGGTGTTGGGGCTCTCTCTTGTGGCCGGCCTCGGGCAGCGCACGGTGCTCGCTGCTCACACCTTCTGGGCACCTCCCTGGCCCCAAAACCACCACCTGGGGGTCTCCGGCCAGTCTGTGCACCCTTCAACACCTTGTGGTTTGCCCTTTTCCCCATGCGATGAACCCCCTTATGATGAAAGGCAGCATCTCCGTTTTATGGTGGGCTCCCATCCCTCCCATCTGTGGGTCAAACTGGGGGCTCCTCCAGCACCCACAGCGGCTCACCGACCCCATACAGACCCACCAGCGTTGCTTGGTGGGGTGGGAAAGGGTGGGAAGTGGGGGCCCTGCAGCTGAGTACCCCCTGGTCAGCACCCACAGCCCCATCTCCCCTGAAAGCAGAGGGGCTTTAGGACATGGAAGTGCTGGAGCGTGTCCAGAGGAGAGGTGTACAGAGGTGGGGGTTGGCCTCTTCTCCCAAGGGAAGAATGGCAGAACCAGAAGAAATGGTCTGAAGTTGGGGCAGGGGAGGTTTAGATTAGATATTGGGAAGAATGACTTTCCTGAGAGGGTGGTCAGGCACTGGAACAGCCTGCCCAGGGAGGTGGTGGAGTCACCATCCCTGGAGGGATTTCAGAAACGTGTAGATGTGGCACTTCAGGGCATGCTCTAGTGCCCAAGGCTTGCTTACAGCCCTTCCCAGCCTCTGCTGGTGGGCAGCAGCAGTTTCTTTCCAGATTAGTGCCCTTCCAGGCAGTTGGGACTGTTAACTCCACGAAATAATGTCATGGATTAACGTGCTGTGGCCGTGGGCTCTGCTGGTCTTGGATGTTTTTGTGTTCTCCTGCGCTGCAGGAGATGATGGTATTGGAAAGTCTTTGGAGCACTGGTCCCCCCAAACATCAGAACCATCCTGTCACCTCCTGGCCCCAGGACCACAGGAAAGGACCCACCGAATTGCCAAACAGAGCAAGTATCTGTGTCAATCTCTACTTCTCACAGCCCAGCAAATAAGAGAGGCCCTAATAACACAGTCTGGGTACCACAACCTACTGTCACCAGCTGCCGTTACTGTTTTGCAGGCAAATCTCTGGAAAACCTTGCAGAGCAGCTCAGCCATTCCCACCTGCAGCTGCCCGGGGCTCCCCAGGTGAGCAGAGGCCGTTTGGTACCTACATGTGGCTGGGTCACTCTCTGTGCACGTGGTGGGGACATCACCCCGTGCCCAGCCAGCAGCAAGCAGCCCCCGGGAGCTCTCTGACCCCAGCCACCCCTCTGGATGCTGACCCTGGCTGGTTGCAGACACAAGCTGTGGCTGTTGCCCAAGAGAAGAGCCAGTGGCCGTTCCCTGCAAGGGCTGAGACAGCACATTAATAATCCTGAGCGACAGCGCTGGCAGGAACCGATACGCCGAGCTAATAGATACGTTTAGACACGGGAAGGTGTCCATATGCTTTGGTGATTGCCTGGCTCTCCCTTATTGCACCACATATGCTGTGCATTTTGCACCTAATAGATTTCTAAATTGGCTCTTTCTATCCGAGCGGTCGCCTTAAGTGTTTCCATATCACATCTTTTATGACTAATAAGGCTTCCGTTCACTTAACCTGCGCTGCAATCAGCACGGGACACATTTTCCTACCAGCTCTGGCCATGTCCTGCTCAGTCCTCCTCCCTCATGCTCCACATTGGTGGTGCTGTGCCATATCTTTTGGGCATGTGGGAGCTGCCCCATACCAGGGACAGGATGTCCCATGGGGAGTCCCTGGAACCCTCTCAGCAGCAGGCTCGAGGGTCTTTCACACACGTCCTGTTCAGAAGGAGCACAGAGGTTTGCTCTTTCCTCTCAAGACAAGACCAGAGGAAGAAGGAAGGAGACTAGCTGCTCTTTTTGTCCCTCTGCAGCCCTATAAACGTGCCCCATTAGAGAAGAGGACAGCCCAGAGCTTAGGAGGGGTTTAGCACGCCAAGAAAGAGGCTGTTGAAAAATGAATAGCAACAAACCAGCAATGGCAGAACCTTTCAGGACCAGGACCTGCTGACCCCTGAGCTGCAGGCTGGGACCGAGCTAATTAAATAGAAAATAAACAGTCCTGAAGTGCCACTTGCCCAGGCAGGCTGGCTGCCTTCACGGAGAGTGGCCCACGCTGCCTCGTGTGCCGAAAAATGGGACCCGACAGTGGGAAATATCTCATTTTTTGGGGTGTTGATGCTGTGCATGGCTTGGCAGCAGGGAGGATAACCTCCCAGGCTGCAGCTTCATGGCTTGTATGCTCTTGGTGTGCACACCTGGATTGAATTTGGGTGTGAAACACCCTTGTTGTAGAGTTGGGTGGAGCAGGCGTGAGCTTTGCTCAGCCTGTGCAGCCCCTCATGCAGGGCCAGGCAGGACACGGTGACACAGCAGCAATCTCACACCCTGAGTAGCTCCTTCCCTCCCTCCAGATCTGCAGAACGCAATCTTGAACCCCTGCTCTTACCTGCACTGGGCTGGACAGGACATCCCTCAGGAGATGAAGCTCACAGCTGCTCAGGTGTCCAAGCTGCCCTTCCGTGCTGGCTTCATTTGTCTTGGCCACGAGGAAGCAGAATTGCACAGGATACTCCAGGTCTCCCCAGCGTCATGCACAACGCCATCATTCTGTTGCCTCCATGGAAAACACCTCTCTTGGTGTGTCCTTGCTTTGCATCTTCTCAGCCACAGGCAGGCCCAGAGTCCCCTGGAGCTGATGCCTACATGGATGGCCTTTCTGTCCCACTATTACTCCTGACAGACCCTTGAAGCAACTCTTATATGTCCCCAGCACTAGTGATAGTCCATAACAGACACCCTTCAAGTGCCCTGCCAGGTCCTGAGAGCCCCAGTGCTCCCCCCCAGCATCCCTCCAAGGGTTAATGGCAGGGTTTGTGCCCCAGCAAGGCAGAAGGTGCCAGGAGCAAAACAAGTGATGTTTCTGAGATTGTTTTGTTTGATCAATGCTATTAAACTGATAGATTGTTTGGGGAAGCTTTTTATCTCAGCCCTCACATCTGTTCTGCATTTGGAGGCAGCGGTACGAGGCTGGGGGTGAAGAGCAGGTGCTGCCAGTGTCTGGTGAACATTAGGGAACGTTCACTCGGAGGCTCCGGAGCTGCCAAAAAGTGCACTGATTGGACAGATGTTACTTCATTACTGTCAACTCGTCATCCTGGATGTTTTAAGGGAACATTTGTTTGTTAAGGAAACACAGCTGTTACCAAGAAATTTGTTTTTCCTTGCCTTTTTCTTTTTTTTTTTTGGCTGCAGGGCAGAGAAAGAGCCCAAAGTACCTGGGTACCTGCAAAGCCCCCTTCTGGGCAGCACCCTGCAGCCGAGGAAGGGGCACAGGCACGGGAGGACCTTACCTGGTCACCAGGGCTCAGCTCCATCTAAATTCTCCTGGACATACTTGTCTGACCCAGCTTTCAAAATTTCCAGTGGCACCTGGCACCACTGCCCTGGTTGTGGGGTCATGGCTTGAGCCACACAGAAGAGATGTGTTTCCCATGGGCTTCTGGCTGCTAAAACCTTCCTCCCATTCAGGTTAAGGGCAGATCTTCCAAAAGTTATCCCCAAAACATATTTTGTTGCAAGGAACTGCAGGGATGGTGCCATCCGCCAGCAGAGTTACCTGGAGGGGAATCAGAGCCCAGTTTGGCCCTGCCATGAAATTCCCCCTGGAGGGCACATGCAGGTGGTATTTGATTTATCCCGTTGCATATCTTCCAAAAAATAGACTTTCCTCCTGTGTTCAAGGTGAGCTTCATCCAGAACTAGTTATTGGGAATGTCAAATCTGTGCCCTGAAGGGCAGCCTCAGGCAGGAAGACTCCTGTCCTGTCCTGCAACAGCAGTGCCTCGTGCCTGGGACCACCCAGCAAAAATCCTGCAGCCTACAGGGAACATCTACAGTGCACATTTTGGGTCTCCTCCCACGGTGGGTCTCAAGAGCAAACGGGTCTTTCTCCATCCTCTGAATGTGACCGAGATGCTTCACTTTCTCTGCACCTCAGTTCTCCCTCTGAGCCTTTTGGGCAGAGCCCACAGGGGTGTCGGTGGGGTTTAATTAATCCCCCGATGTCCTGTGATGCGTTGGTGGAAGGTAGAGCTTGCTGTGAGTGGGGTTTTCAGAGGAGGAGCAGGTCAGATGTGGAGGCAGTGGCAGCCTCTCAATCCATACACTGCAAGATGGAGTGGGCAATGAGTATCTGCTGGAGTAGTGAGAGCACTTATTAGCAAAGCCCTGCTTTATTAGGTATTTAACCCAGGGCAAGTCTCATTTTGCTTTTCCTCCGTGCTATAAATACACCTGCTGATACCTGCAGCTCGGTGGGTTGGGAACTGTGTAGCTAATTCCAGCATCCCTTTGCGAGATCTTCCAGTCTAGGACTTCTGGGGCTGCTGAATCGTATCGGCTTAGGCAGCGTCTGATCAATTCTGAATTATCATCTTCCCACCTAATAGCACACTAAATGATTGCCCTGCACCTACACATCTGTATCTATATGTCTTACCGTGCCTTGCACAGACTTGTTTGCCTTAATCGATTCTTATCCTCAAGCTTTTCCGCTTTGATTGATTCCAAGAGGCACGTGCAAATGAGGAGTCAAATATCTTTATGACTTGAGAACTTATCGAAGGAATTTGCTGCTCTTAATAACCTCCCTCCCGCCGTTGGGTAAGCATTTAACAGCCGTTATGCTTGGTCAGGAGGAGCAGGCTGGTCCTCCAGAAGGATGAAATACTTCCTCCTCTCATTTTGTCCCACTGTCTGCAGGCAGTGAAAGAAGGTGGCCCCAGTTTTACGCCTCTTTACCTCATTTTGTCCCACTGTCTGCAGGCAGTGAAAGAAGGTGAAAGAGTTTTATGCCTCTTTATAACCTGTTTCTGGTTGTTTCCCCCATGGCCCTCCAGCCCAGGTGCTGCTCGGAGGGGGTTACGTGGTTGTAAGTCCAAAGGAGGAAGCTTCTTTCAACGGGGTGTCCTGCAAAGCTGCCAGGAACAGGTAGGATCCTGCTGCTGCCTCAAAATCAGGTCTCTGGTACGATGTGAGGTTGGAAGATGACATTGTGTATGAGCATCGGTGCTTCAAGCATGGCAGAAATCAGCCTCTGGGATAAAATCCTGAAAGAAGAGAGAAAACGTCTATAGAAGCATCATGCAGTACCCATTGATCCTGGAGCATCTACACAGAGAGCAACGACTGAGGGCTGGGGTAGGTTCCCAGCTACACAAACCTGCACGTGCAAATGAGGAGTCAAATATCTTTATGACTTGAGAACTTATCGAAGGAATTTGCTGCTCTTAATAACCTCCCTCCCGCCGTTGGGTAAGCATTTAACAGCCGTTATGCTTGGTCAGGAGGAGCAGGCTGGTCCTCCAGAAGGATGAAATACTTCCTCCTCTCATTTCGTCCCACTGTCTGCAGGCAGTGAAAGAAGGTGGCCCCAGTTTTACGCCTCTTTACAACCTGTTTCTGGTTGTTTCCCCCATGGCCCTCCAGCCCAGGTGCTGCTCGGAGGGGGTTACGTGGTTGTAAGTCCAAAGGAGGAAGCTTCTTTCAACGGGGTGTCCTGCAAAGCTGCCAGGAACAGGTAGGATCCTGCTGCTGCCTCAAAATCAGGTCTCTGGTACGATGTGAGGTTGGAAGATGACATTGTGTATGAGCATCGGTGCTTCAAGCATGGCAGAAATCAGCCTCTGGGATAAAATCCTGAAAAAAGAGAGAAAACGTCTATAGAAACATCATGCAGTTCCTATTGATCCTGGAGCATCTACACAGAAAGCAACGACTGAGGGCTGGGGTAGGTTCCCAGCTACACAAACCTTCCCCTTGTCAAGAACATCATGGTTTGAAAGGTTATTGGAGCCACCTTTGCTAAAAACAGACACTTAACTAGAGATGGTGGCAGAAAAATACCAGAATGTTGAAGGAGGCAGAAATCTGACGATTAAACCCATTGACTGAATCTCCTCAAAACCAAGCCACAACCAACCAAACCAATCCTGGGACCAGCTCCCGTCTCTACGTTGAGCCATGGCACCTCTCAAACGTGAACCTCACCCAGGTTATGGGACGGGGAATCCACCTCCTGCAGCTCAGGTTCCCCCTCCTACTGACCAAACTTACCATGACAACAGCCCAAAACAGCCAGAGAATTCACAAACCCCCTCAAATTGCTCAGGATTTACCCAGCTTTAATTGATATCACGGTTTGTGAAACCGTGCTGGTATTAGGCCATTGGGGACTATTGGTTTTTAGGAAGGAGTCCCCAGTGGGTCCCTATTTAAAATAAATGGGACACCATGATCCATAGTTCTCTCCCAGTCCTAAAAATTACCATCCTGATGTCTCCTCCTCTCCATGTCCCTTTTAAAGGCTTCTGGAAGTGCAGACAAGGTGCTGGTACTACCTTAACCACCAGGCTTTTCCCTGGCTTATTAATGTTAAATAAAAGTTGAATGCTCTTTGCAGTTACAGCTGGAGCCGGAGACTTTCAGAACGAATCTGCTGAAAATGAGTTTTATATACTGACTGGCTGAATGGATAATTAAACAAATAACAAAAGTGAAATGCAATTTTGTTTTACCTCCCGGGAACATTATTGTTAGTTTATTCTTTTTATCAAAATACTTAAGAAAAAAAACAACTATGCAATTTAACAATATCGCTTTTGTAAACAATTTGAAAATCCAATAACTGTAAAACTTATGACATGTTATTAAAATGTCTTATTTTTTTTTCCCTACAAGTGAAAAAGCAATTCCAATCTCAGATGCTATAATTTAATTATACACTTTAGGTTCTAAAGATACCATAATTCTTAGCACTGAATACATTCAATTTAATGTCCTTCTGGCGTGTTGAAGAAGCTCAGACATCGCTGAGCACGTTGGTCAGGTCTCACAAAAACTTTGCTCGCTGGATGCCTCGCTCTTCCCAACGATGGGAGGTTCAGGGAGAGCATGCATGTCCTTAAGTGTCCCCTCGCCCAGCCGGGGTGACACACCAGAAGAATGTCTTTGGTTTTCTATCTATAACATCTAACAGGCTTGATGCCAGAGGTGGTGACGAGCAGCACCAGCAAAACAAATTCAACGTTGACTTGGGAAATGGGAGTGAAGGTGGTGACAAGCCCTAGCCCAGCTCAGGGGGCCTTAGGTGGGGATATGATGGCACAGGGAAGCGGACACTTGGTGTCCTCCACTGTGGTCCCATGGTCTGTCACCCTTCTCCCTTTCCACCCCCTGTTGCAGTGACTCAAGCAAATACAGACTTGAGGGTCTTCAGCTGTGGTCCTCAGCAGAGCAAGAGCAGGACCTACCCTGGCAGCAAGAGTGCTTTCCAACGCTCCCTTTCCACCCCCTGTTGCAGTGACTCAAGCAAATACAGACTTGAGGGTCTTCAGCTGTGGTCCTCAGCGGAGCAAGAGCAGGACCTCCCCTGGCAGCAAGAGTGCTTCCAACACAAGCACTAATTTGAACAAAATTTAAATGCTAACAAATAAATAAAGGCAAGCAACAGTGAATTAGTAATAAGATACCTTTGGATGTTCATTATGCTGGATTTCCAGGCAGTTAAATAGTTTAATGCATTTCCCTTTGGCTTGCATATCAATCTCTCAGCCTGTCTGAAAATAGCATCTAATATTCTCTCCCGTTGTACATTATTGGCGAAATGCCTCAGTGGCACCAGCAGTGACTCTCCCACCAGGTAGGGGCTGTGATTCATTGACAGCAGCGGCGTGTGGATAATTGATGGCAAGTGATTGTCAGCATGTGATGATTATCTCTTCGGGTTGTCTGCAAAACAATTAATGGCAATGAAAAGAATTCATTTAATTAATCATTTCCTGTAAATAAATGCATCAGAATAAAATAAATCACCGCGCTGTTTCTAAAAGGGGTTTGCTGTGAAAGGCTGCCACATGTGAGCGTGATGGAGCTGATGGTGTGAAAGAGGCACCAGAGAGGCTGAAATATTAACTGGATGCCAGTCGTCCTTCCTCCAAACTTTGGAAATGTGGGAAGTTTCTTAGGGAATGGGCTTGCTTTAGCTACTGAGGGGCTCTGGAGTGAGTTGAATGCTGGGGACTGGGTGGCTGAGCCATGAAGCAAGAGCTCCTCTCCTTGGGTACAAGCTCTCCCTGCCTCTCTCAGCAGATTTAATTGGGAAGTGATGCTGTGCTCCTCCCTGGTCTTGTCTCCATCACAGCAGAGCCCCAGGGCTGCCATGGGGACAGGAGCACAGCTTGATGCTTGGCTGGTGGACCCTCCAGGTTACCTCTGCTCTAACCCACCTCAGCACACTCTCGTTTATTCCCGTTTGAGCTCCAGGTTGCCCTGAGAACTCAGATTTTCACTATACATTGGATCTCAGAGCAGATCCACAAGCAGCAGAAGCCTCGTTAGCTGCTTGCTCTGTTACTGATGCTCAGCCTTCAACGGCCACAGCGCTGCCACGGCACCACCTAACTCCTACCTGCAACCCCCCAAGAGGCATAAACCCACTGCACACCCATGGGGCTCCCTTCCAACCCAGATGTCCATGCTGGAAAGCTGCTGGTGCCACCTGGGATGAGCAACCCTGGAGCCCCATCTGGACGGGAGGGCACAGTCCTGCATCCCAGAATGGCATTCGGCTGTTGGAGATGCTTGAAGGGCTCCTGGGTCCCAAAAAAGCTTGCGACAGAGCATCTCACAGATTGAGCCCACCTTTAGCCACTATGGGGTGTAAATCAGGGCAGAATTTGACCTTCAGAGACTGCAACAGGCAATAGAAAGAGAAAACAGGTAGGTGTTAAAAACAATAATACAGCTAGATTTCCACACACCCATAAATAACCCCAACCAGAAAAATACACAAGGCATGTCATAAACCGATAGCATTTTAAGAACGCTGAAAGTTTCTAAAATTAATTTTCTTCATTTTACTTTATTAAAATTGCTTTCATTTATCTCCCGTGTTAAATATTTTATTCTTCCATATTAATGGCTGCAATTTCTACTGCAGCTTGTTTCTGTCATTAACACTGTACAAACTTAATATCATTAGTAGTTTTTTCCCTTAATTATGTGAGTGGAGAAGAAAAACATCAAAGTTTCCGTGAAATTGGAATAGTATATCTAAATTGCCTCATGTTTATTTTAACATTAACAGTAAATGAAGCTAATGGGCTTTTATATTATTAAAAGCAGCCATTTGTGTCCTGCCTGCTGTAATATATAGCAAAGCTTTAAAAGATGTTAAATAATTAGTTATTTAATAGGGATGTGCAAAATAGATCAAACAAAAGGCAAACTTCCTGGTAGCAGAAGCTTCGGTTCAAACCGGGGGCCCCTTTGTGATGCCTTAAAATTGTGTTATTTCCTACGCACATCTTATGTCCCACTGTTAAGCTGATTGCTTTAATTTACAGCAGGCCCAGAGGGTTCCTGGCTCGCCAGCCTGGGGGGACAGCGGAGTCGCACGCCCAGAGGCGATGGTGATGATGGCACCGGGAGGATGCACAGCTCCACATCCCCCATAAGGGCTCGGGGATGACTTCTGCCCCGTGCAAGGTCCTTCACAGCAAGCAGTGACCTTCCCCTGTCCCCAGCCAAAGGTTCCTGCTCTGGAGGAGGTGAAGGAGCTGATGCCAACAGAGAAAATCCCACCAGTTTTCACCGCTGCGGCTCAAGGGCAGGAGCACCCCCCTAAGGGCACCCTTGTGCTTTTTGGGTGCATGTTGCCTCCACGCAAGCCAGCACTTGCCAAGCATCAGTCAGGAGTTATTTACTCCAAAATACACACCGAAAAGTGCCTTTTCCTTTCCTGGGAATCACAGAATAACAGAATGATATGGGGTTGGAAGGGACCTCTGGAGATCATCTAGTCCAACCCCCCCACCAAAGCAGGTCCACCTAGAGCAATGCAGGGAAAACCCTCTGCATCGTAGCAGCAGCAGCAAAATGTCAGCAGCAAGAAATAGTGTGGCCAGCAGGACTGGGGCAGTGATTGTCACTGGTGAGGCTGCATCTCAACTACTGTGTCCAGTTTTGAGCCCCTCACAACAAGGACACTGAGGGGCTGGAGAGTGTCCAGAGAAGGACAACGGAGCTGGTGAGGGGTCTGGAGCACAAGTCTTGTGAGGAGCAACTGAGGGAGCTGGGGGTGTTTAGCCTGGAGAAGAGGAAGCTGAGGGGAGATCTAGTACTGGGCACTGGTGAGGCTGCATCTCAACTACTGTGTCCACTTTTGAGCTTCTCACGACAAGTGGTGAGGCTGCATCTCAACTACTGTGTCCAGTTTTGAGCCCCTCACAACAAGGACACTGAGGGGCTGGAGAGTGTCCAGAGAAGGACAACGGAGCTGGTGAGGGGTCTGGAGCACAAGTCTTGTGAGGAGCAACTGAGGGAGCTGGGGGTGTTCAGCCTGGAGAAGAGGAAGCTGAGGGGAGATCTATATCGCTCTCTCCAACTCCCTGAAAGGAGGGTGTAGCCGGGGGGGGGTCGGTCTCTTCTCCCAAGGAACAGGGGATGGGACAAGAGGAAACGGCCTCAAGTTGCACCAGGGGAAGTTTAGGATGGATATTAAGGAAATTTCTTCACTGAAAGGGTTGTCAAGCCTTGGAACAGGCTGCCCAGGGAAGTGGTGGAGTCACCTTCCCTGGAGGTATTTAAAAGACGGGTAGATGTGGTGCTGAGGGACATGGGTTAGTGGTGGACTTGGCAGTGCTATGTTAAAGGTTGACCTCAATGATCTTAAATGTCTTTTCCCACCTAAATGATTCTGTGATTCTATGGCCCTGTGATTCTAAGATAACAGATAAAACAATGAGAAACAGTGACACTCTCCTCCATCACTCCTCCATTGGATGAAGCCTATGGGTTTCAGCACAAGGCTAAATTCAAGAGCAAAGCTGCTGACTTGTGGCCAGATGACAACACCTTCCTTTAGGGCAATATTGCAAAATCCTGCCCATCTAATGGGGAGTAGTTGCAGGATTAGTGCTATTTTCCTGTGTTCCCATAAGACAGCACAAGCTTAACCCTCTTTAACACCCCGTGCTTGTCCAGGATGACAATTAAACACCGCACAGTATTGCCTCTCCCTCTCTCACACTTGAACTTCAGCACTTTAAAGACACTTTAACAGCCTGTATCTTCCTTCCCTATTTGTTTCTGTGCTGGGGAGATGCATGGACTTAAATCAGCTACAGCCAGCCTAAAGAAAGGGTGCGCAAATGAGAGCATTTCTCTCCTTCAACCTATTAGTGCTATTAAAAACATGCCTGGAATTAATAATAATAACAAATTGCCGCGGCTTAAATAAAATCGATAACAAATGGCAGATTTGCAGAAGGCCTTGGGAAAAGGCAGACAGTGCCAGTGCTCCCCAGCTTAACTTAAGCTGGGCTTAACCCCCAGGGACTATTTTTTTGTTTGGGGCTCACCTCACAGCATCTTCAGGAGGGCTTTTTGGGCAGCGAGCTCCCCCAGCATCAGCCTCTGGCATCAGCGTAAGTCCTGGGTGGGGCAGTGCTGTTATTTCCTGTGCCTTGGAGAAATGGAAAACCGTCGGGATAGGGATGGCTCTGCCTCTCTGCGACATGGGCTGCACATGCAGAACTGGAAAAAAAAAATAAACAAACTGGCCCCACATTGCAAGCCGCAGGAATTTATCATCTGAGGAGCTCTGGGGAGGGAAGAAATCACCGCGTGGTTGTCACTCCCATCTAGGAAAAGTAGTTCACACCAGCAGACTGTGAGTTTACACCAGCCTGTAATGTCCCGGGTGTTCTTTCATCACCCACCTGCATCTGGCTGAACTTTATAAAGTAGCCTCCAGAAGTAAAACGTGGCTTGAACGAATGGTTGCAGCAGAGGCACGTGCTGGGGATATCAGCGTGGTTGAAGGTGAGGGATTAGGTCAAGTATTTTGGCTTTAGCCTTCATCTGGGTCAAGGAAAGTAGGAGGCAGAGTGGGAGAAGAGAAGAATTGCATGGGGAGATAGGAGGTTTCTCTGAATCATCCAGATCTTGGATCTTGGGATGACATTGGACTCGGAGCTTTCAAGCCAGAGAGTTATCCGATTCAAAGTACTGGCTTTACACCCCACTTGGCCTGCAGGTGTTCAGAAATGCCACCATACCCCTTGGGACGAGCCAAGGTCATGCTTGCTGAGGTCCCAACTTCAGCCCAAGGGGCATCCAGCAGCACAGGAGGCACTTTGGGGCAAAAGTGCAAACCATCACCCATGGGTACGAAGCAACACCAGGCACCCACCTCCTGTCCTCGGCTGCAGTTTGGGGAAGCTTCTGCACCTCCATCCACATCCGTGCTCTTCACCCTCCCCCAACCATGATGGAACCACCGTTCCTTCATCCGAGGTGACAGCATCAAAGGAGCCACCCTGGGAAGGCAGGTTTGTCCCCCCTCCATCCCGCACCTCCGGGCAGGAGGGACAGGAGGAACGTGCCCCGTTGGCCGAGGGAGAATAATTACAGGGAAGTGGCAGCTTTCCTTCTGCTTAACTTGCTTTGGAAGGAACAGTTGGGGGTACTACAGAAACTAATGTAAGGTAATGTAATCATTTACAGAAGATTTGTGGTAAATGAATGTTTGGCCTCTGTCCAAGCGCGCAGCCAGGGCTCATTACGCCGGAGGAGATGGCAGTGAAAGCTTTCCACGGCCACTGTTTGTCTTTCATTTCATCTCATGTCTGACCCCCCTGACCTCGCCGAAGCCGGCGAAGACTTTGCTTTTGGCTGGCTGGATTTCAGCTGCGGTAAATGCCATTTCTAAATGACAATGCTGCAAAGGCTCGGCGTGCTGGACCCTTCACGCCGTAATGAGCCACGGCTTTTTCAAACTCCAGCACTTTAGCAAAGAACAGATTTTTTTTATATTTTTTTTTTTCCACATGAAAACAGCAGCGAGGGCTCTGGGATAGGGTAACTTAGCAACTCCACCGCAGGGATTAGGAAAATTGACTCCAGACCAAACTAAAACAGCAGAGTTTCCTGTTTTGAGCCATTCTGTACTATATTAAAATTATTTATGAAAAGGGTAAGAAGGAGGGGAAGGATGGGGAGCAGGGGCTGCTGCTGGGGAAGATGAGCCTGGGGGGGATTTTTTCATCCCACTGCTGAGCTCACGGAGGAGAAGGACAGAGTGCAGGGGCTGGGATGCCAAGACAGGTCTCAGCAACAGGACCATGGGTCACCTGGTGTTGGGTGTCCCCACCCACAAGGGACAGCAGCTCTGTCCCTCCAACCGGGTTGGCAAGGCACCGGGAAGCATCCCAAAACCTGCCAGCACTATTGTATGGGGCAGATCCACCCTTGTGGGGAAATCAGGTGAATCTGAGCTTTGGGGACAACACAGGTGAAGCCCACGAGCACGATGAGCAAACATTGTCCCTTTGATGTTTGTTTGATGCCAATCTCTTGACTCCAGGCAAAGTTTGCGGTGCCTGCAATTAAAAGTTTGGGTTTTTTTTTTCTTTTCTAAAGGAGGAAAACAAGACAAATGGTGGCTGCAAACAAGCACCACTGTCCTGCACTGCCTGGATCCCCCACACCAGCCTAATTTTGGCACTGAGGGTCTGCTTTGTGTGGCAGCACCAAACCAGGGGCTGGAGGGATGTGGGCATGAAGGTTGTGAGGAAGATCTTGCTCCTACACTTCCTTTGGCTGCTTCCATTCTGGAGCCCCAGAGACGTGCAGGGGAGAGCTGTAGCTCGAGCCATCCTGGTTATGGACCTGCCCAGGGTCCCACAGGACGCAGGGACATCCTGGCCACCACCCTGGAGGTGTGGGTGGAGGTGACAGCCTGCGTGTTTCCCTGGTAGAAGCAGTTTTCCTGCTCCTCCCGGGGGGCCCCTGCGGTTGGGATGAGGCAGCTCCATTTTTTTGGCTCTCGCTTTTTTTTATTGTTACGGATTTCAAAGAGCTGCTTTTGTTTAAGGATTTTTGGTAAATAGAATCGAGCCAGAAACATTGCTGGTTTCAAACTTCCCAAGCCCGCACGAAGGGAAAAAAAACCCCAAGGAGACCCACAGGCAGCAAACAGCTTGCTTAAAATCACCACCAGAGTTAAAATAGCCTTGTCCCACAATTGTCCATGCCACAGGCCTTGCCACGAGCTCCTGGAGTCTCCTCAAGACATCTAAATGATGGTCACCCTGTTGTGAGTTCGGTTGGGGCTCCCCCTTCTTCCAGCGACACACAGCTGCCCCATAGCTAAAAAGACCCACAGATGAGGTATTCGCTAGAAAAGTGTTGGCCAACTTGGACCTAGGACCTTGCTGGAGGAGTCGGAGCCAACCTGATGCTGGATTCCCTTTGGGGTGGCCGTGGGCTACCACTGTGCTGGGTGGGAATGAGAACATCACCGGCTCTGCCCACAGACAGGGACCATGTCTGTGGTCCTTGAGGCTGGGTTGAAATCACTGCCACCACTCAGAGCCTGAGAAGACACCTGGAAACTGCTCTCTTTTCCACGTGAGAGAGGAGACCAAGGAGACATGCCTTGGACGAGCAAGAAGAAAATTCAAAAGGCAGAGAAAAAGTACCTTGTCAGAGCCCAGTTCTCCTGCCGTTTATCTTCTAGTCCTTAAGACATATTAAAATAGATTTAAAAGGACACTTTAAGTTTTTGCTCTTTAAGGAACACATTAGTGCTACATAGGCTTTTGTTTTAATTAAAATAGGTATTGAAATCCTCCATGAAGCTTCAGTGGAATTGTTACAGACTGCAGTTTTCTTATGTGCAGTGCAGCCAAAATATACTGTAGCCGTTATCTTGCAACAAGGCAGAAGTCTTATTAATTTAGTTCAATCAAATCAAAGCTGCTTTAATTTACAAAGCAATAAAATCTGCAAGCATCACTTTAGATCAAAGAACTAAAAACAGCCTAAACACAAGTGGAATGTTTATTTTGTACAATGGTCCATAACTGCATTTATGTGATTTAAAAGCTTTTTGAAGCATGTGATAATATTACATGCATATAGAATTGTGTCCTTGTTGTGGATCATTACTCCCCACAGAGACCAAAAAGCATTTGCTGTTCAACTCCTACCTAAAATATTTCCTTTTACATATTTTTTTTTTCCCTTGCTTTAAATGGGATCTGTATGGTAATTTTTTGCGGGGTTGCGATGCAAAATCATTTACTAAAAGGGATGGGAAAGCTCTACGGCGTAAAGACAACTCAGCCAGTTTTTCAGCCTTGGATAAAAGGAATATTTAATAATTTTCTGGTGCTGAAGGAGATGCTTCACTTAAGGGCCAACAAGGGCCAGGCACCTCTAGGAACCCAACTTCTCCATGGCTCTTCACAGAGGAGCCCAGCACCAAGCAAAAAGCTAATTATGCTGCCCTGGGGCCAATTTGTATCCTCCAACTGATATCAACCATGTCAGGATGAGGTTCCTGCACTAATCAGAAACAACATGATGGGGAGAGCAAGGTGGTCCCATCCTGCCGGGATGGACTCGGATGCATGTGAGATGCTCCAATCTCCCTGTGTTTGAAGAGTGTTTGATCTGGGGAGAAGCCCACTATGGTTACCAGGAAAAAAGAAAAAGAGACTAGAAAGAGCCCTGTGTTTTTAGGTTTCAGCTGTGTGTCTGTAAATAATTTGGTGTAACAATGCCTGCTCTACTGTACTTCAGAAGGAATGAAAAGTATTTGCACGTTAACAAAGGAATTTAATGGATTGGAAAATGACTGCCGTTTTGAACATGAGGCTTTCCACTGTATTTGAGAAATCGCACAAAGTGCTGAAAAACTAGATGCTGTTTCTCACCTAACCATAAAATCCTTCCAGATGTGGGGAGAATGAAATATCTCTAAGACCCAATAAGCCACCCCAGTGAAGGGCCAGCTCCTCGCCAGCATTGTTTGTAATACGAACATACCATTTTCTTCGCGTTGCATAATTTTATAGGTTTCTGCCAAAGTTTTTTGGATGGTGCTTCACACCAACATCACCGACGTTTAAGACTTGGGGTTTTAAAAAACCCACCCAAACCCAGAACTAAATATTTTCTCATCTTTCTTTTCCTGGACTTTTTACTCAGGCCAGGAGATGGTGGCAAAAACACAGATTCTCTCAAAAAATAGCCAAAATTCAGAATGGAGTGTTTCTATATAAAAAAAAATAATAATAATACTGAGAAAATCAATTACAGTCAGGCGATGGAAAACGAATGGAACCGCCACAGCTTTCTAAGGAAAAAACCAACTCAGCCAGAGCCCTCTGTGCCACGGCTGGGTTTATGCAGCAGTAACTCAGACTGCCAGGGTTTTAATAAAGGAGAATACAGTTCCCAAACTGCTTTGTAGCAGTTACCCGGCAAAGTTCAACGTTTCTGTGGATGGCTACCAACTACCCCATCCAGACCCGAGCCGGTCCCTGGGAGCCGTCCCAGGGTTTCGCAGCCGGAGCAGCCGGCTCGTGCCACCCCCTCCTCTTGCTGACATCCACGCAGGAGGAAAAGCAATTAAGCTAACTGGATTTTTTAAATTTTAGAGTCACTGTAAATAATATGGAGCATGAGTTATGCAGCAAGGGCGACAGTAATTGCCGGCTTCTTCACTTTTTATTACCGACAGCACACTGGGAGCTGTTTTATTGGCCCATTTGAGTGTGTAACAGCCCTGCTGGGGTACGTCGTGCCCTCCCTAAATCTGCCTTTGGGGCTGGGCTCTCCGGAGTCTCCCGCAGGCTCCGTTTACCTGGCTGTCATCGCTTCCCGTCCTGCCAGCCCCAGGGATGATTTAAGCACTCTCCGGGCCACGACCGCTAACCGTATTTTCCGTCGCACGACCTGCAGGCAGCCTTGTTCACCTGGAGATCTCTGGGTATTTTCAACCCCATTTCTCCCAGGTATTACAACCAAGTGCTGTTCCTGCCGAACATCCATGCCTGACTGCAATTAGTGCATCCTACAGGATTTCATTCGGCATAAACCGAGGAGGTCCCGTTCCAGGGTCTGTTAAAAATCATCTCTGCTTCTAAAGCCGGCATCCGTTCAAATCAAAACCTTTCATTTTCTCCCCCCCCCACCCCCAACTGGGCTGAAGAGTGAATGAAACCATCAGCACAATCCTTCTTCCCACTTACACCTCTGCTTACCCCAGGGTATCCCACCACTCTGCCTATAGCACCCTATGCATCTGCTCTATCTATTTCCCTCTGCCCACGTTTGCTCCAGGAAAAGCTCTTCTCATGGTGGTGGCCAGGAGGTAAATGACACACTACACGAAAAGTACCCAGTCGTTTATCACACTCAGCCCTCGTCCTGCTCTGCTACCTATTAATAAAAAGCAGGGGAATTTTCTCCCCCCCTCCCTACTTGTCCTTGAATCTGTTACTTTTCTTGTTGCTGCCTGAGATGGCTTTATAAAGAAGAGGAAACTTCAATGGCAGCAGATGGCAGATAAGTAGGAATGGTAAATAGTTTTAATTACTGCATAATGTAAGTGAGACAATAAAGGGGAGAGAGTGGGAACAAGCTGCTGCCATGGCAGCCCTGGAACTGTTGCGGGACCCAATTTGTCTGGAAGGCAGCATGTGTTGCTTTTAGTCTTAGGAGGGCTTTAAAAGAGAATGCCGAAAAATATTAATTGCATGGCTCATCTGCCCATCCATCTTCACAACCGAGTAACACGCTTCCTTAATTTCAGGGGAATCGTTTTCAAATGGGAATCATGCAAATGAGTATTTTAGCTATTCATTTGTTTTACTGCAAGCGCTTTGTGAGCAAATGGCCTACAGCTTGCAATGAATTAAAAGACACGGGCACTGGAGACCGATTTTTAATACAAAGTCTTGACACAGAGACGACCCCGACCGACAACACAGAAAATGTTGGCATAGCAACTTTGGGCATTTTCATGCAAATTGGCTCCTATATAGATGATACGAATGCAATGTTTTCCTTCAACTAATCATCATAAAATTAGTTTCACTATATTTAAATGCTTCTACTTAATGCATTATATCCATATGCATGAAATTGCTTCAGCTAATGCAGTACATAAAATGCCAAAGATACAATGAATAGCCAAATTGCAAACAGTTATGTTATCTCCCATAAAAACTCCTTTTTTCTTATTGAATGTGTGGGCCCTAAAGGCATCTATCACAAATTGCTATTAATGCACATACACACATACGCGCGTGCATCCACACACAAAACACCTACATTTAAGTAACATTAAGGTTGTTACGCAATCTAATACAATCCAAAAAGCTAAATTTAAGGCGGGCTCTTTGGTTATTGTTGTCCCCATTGTATGTCTAAGTGTACTCATGAATGTGCTACTTATCAGGGGAGACAAACCCGATGTTATTGCTATTACGCAGACTTCTAAACTTCAAAGAAATGACATTTTGCATGAAACTATCCCCGTGCAGGTCCCTGGATCACATCCCACTGGTTCTTGTAATGCCCAGGTCTGTTGAGAGGAGGGGGAGAAATTGCTGCTGCCACTTTGAATTTCCTTGCTTTTGATGAATTTATTCCAAATCCTGCTACTAAATGGCACTTAGGGTTGGGTTTTTTTCACTAGTTTTTTGTTCGGGTTGATGAATTTATTCCAAATCCTGCTACTAAACTGCACTTAGGGTTGGCTTTTTTTCACTAGATTTTTGTTGGGTTTTTTTGGTTTGTTTTTTTTTAATATCTGGACAACATTGGTCTGAAGGACAGGTTTATTCTGTACCTGCCCTTGTTTAACACTTGCTCTTCAATTCAGAACAGGATCTCCCCAGTGCTTCCACCTGTTCTCCTCATTGAAACCACGTTGCCCTGAGCACGACCCAACAGCAGAGAAGTGACCCAGTTTGCATGGAAATCCTGACCTGGCAATTCCCAGAGTCAATGAAATGGACTTTTTGGAGCTCAACTGAACTCAGTCCAATGCTCGTGTACTGTACATGGTGCAGGGCTCGAGTACAAGGTGTCTCTTGGGCTGGAATATAAATAATGACTCTGCTGCATGATAGGAGCACATGGGGCTTGGTCCTGGGTTGCACAAAATGCCATGAACACTTAAACCAGAGGCATAGAGGAATTGACATTTGCTTCCCCAGAGGAATTCACATTTGCTTCCCCAGAGGCTCCTTAGACCTTCTCTTTTGGAGGGCTCGATACGCCAGCCCAGGTTTCCAGTGTCAGGCAGGACAGACTGCAAACATATTTTGCCTGTCCAAAATCCTAGGGACAATAAATCATTAAGGAAACTTTACACCCTGCTAAATGCTGTCTGGGGAGTTATATATTTGGCAGCATTTGGCCATTCATCTCCTCCTCCAGCAAAGAATTCGAAGGGAAACGAATGGTGAAATCTCTATCCCACCTTGGAGACATTTTGGATGATGCCTCTATCTCTGACTTCTGAGGGTGCAAGTGTCAC
Organism: Calidris pugnax; assembly: GCF_001431845.1. Classification (NCBI taxonomy): domain Eukaryota; kingdom Metazoa; phylum Chordata; class Aves; order Charadriiformes; family Scolopacidae; genus Calidris; species Calidris pugnax. Next base: position 352,402 of record NW_015090969.1, on the reverse strand, counting down.
CATGGAAGGGACAAAGGGGACCATTGCACCCACATTTGGGGCCAATGGCTAATAGTCTCTTGCTCTGCACTCCCCAAGTAGGGCTCCCCAAAAGTGCTGCAGGGAGCAGAGCCAGAGTCCCACAGCTGAGAAGGAGGTCTCCATGGATCAAATCCAGTGCCTATAGACAAGGGATGCAATGTTGTGCATCCTCCTCATCACAAAATACCTAATCAATGGCACATTCCAATTTGTCTGTGTATTTTGCCATAGTCCTTAAAGCCCAAATACGCTTCCAGAAAGTATGGATTTTAATTGTGTCAGTTCTTCTGACACTAAATATGGATGGTCCCAAGCAACCAGCAAAAGTAACCCCCCAATAGCTGGCTGGCTGCTTCTAAGAAATCTCCAACTGTTGAACAACTCATCTGATTACAGTGTCCAATTCTGGAATTCCCTCCCCGTGCATCTCCTCGGTGGTTTGGTACCACTCGCACAGAGATAAAACACCTTACCTCATCACTCAAGGACTAATTGCGAGATGATTTAATTAAAGTATACCTCTCCTTCCCCCAAGTTAGTTGTATTTCATATCGCTCTAGTAGGAGTAATTTGCAGAAATTAAGTATTGCATGTCGCTGAAATGGTACAGGTGCAATGGAAGAAAAAAAGCCCTTCATGCAGCAGCAGGCAGTGCCACCAGAGCTCAGTGAAATATCTGTAATGACTCATTAATTCAGCAAATGCTGCACTTTGCAGCAAACATTCAAATTATCCACAAAGAGGCTGTTTTTAAAACTTGTAGGTTATTCATAATTGCTCAATGAACACTTCATGCAAATGTACTTTAGCCCATTGGGCAGACTGTTTGCTTTGAATATTTGCTACATAACGCACAATTAGCCCCAAGAATTTATGACATCATGATATCTTTAAGGCCAAAAGCAGGATGAGGAGAGGAAGTCAACGGGGATAACGAGAGCATTGAGAGCTCTTCTGGAGACAAGGAAGAGGCACAGACCCAGGATAAACCATCAAGTTTTGGCCAAACTGTCGGGGAAGAGGCTGGGAAGAAACAATTTTATGGGTACAAAACCACTGTGGCTGCTGTCATGCGTTTGTGGCCAGGGGATGCTCCCGGACCCGACCTGTGAAAGCAGATTTACATACTCACAGACATCTGTCTTTAACATGTCCACATTTGTCACGTATTAAGCACTCCAACCAAGCTCCACGGATGCCCGTGATGCAGGGCTTTGCACAGAGAAAGGGGAAATAACTTCTTGTGGGGGCCAGAGAACATCCCCGCTTGCACCATCCCCTGCCGACAGCAGTGTCACAGGGGAAATAATCCCAGCATTTACAGCCTTGCTTTCTACCAGGGCCAACAATTTTTCAAGCTGTTAATTCGCTTCATCTTACGATTCACAAGTGCGTGCCTCCCAGATATTGGCAATCATAATTTTTATTACTAGTTATTGTAACAGTGAAGTCATGTTTGTCTCCATTTCACCCTGGAGAGTCGCACGGCAGCAAATTAACATGGGGAGCAAAGCGAGACAGGCAGATGCTGATGGGGCAACGCTGTCACTGCTCTCTGAAGGTGCCATTTCTTCTAGATGAGGTGGTGGCACTGGTGGTGCCAGCTGCTAGTCCTCCGAGGCCACCGCATCACCGACACGCAAGGGGGTCCACGCACAGTGGGGAACAGAAGTGGGGACACGGGTGTGAGTTCAGTTCTCAACCTACAGTCCAGGGCAGACCAAAGGAAGGCTGGTGGGACCTTGGAGCAGCAGGAGGATCTCCTGGCCCCCCCAGGTTGTCCACTGCAGTGGAAACTTTGGCACCCACCCTGCCCATCACTGAAGCCTCCTCTTTACTCTCTAGCTCACACAACACCAATTCCCTGCCCTTTTGCTCACACGTGATAATACATATTTAAAGACCTTAAAAATTAGAGCCAAACTTTGCTGAAAGGGAAAAACGGCATTTCTTTGCCTTGATATAAAACGTGGTTTTGTCTGCAGATGTGCACCAAATGCAAGAGAGCTTGGCGGGCACCTTTTAAAATGAAATTAAATCTTGTTGCAGGCCGCAGGACATTACTTTGTCTGTAATTCCACAGACACATCCTGCCCAGAGCAGGGCACCCAGTCCCCTACCTGCCCAGGCACACTCCCTATTCCAGACAGCCATTTCTGCATATGGTGATATGCATATTCTGTGTTCCCAAGGATTTGATGTATGGATTTTAGTCTGTTTGACATCTTCCATTTCACAGGGCTTGGGAATGTGTTGTTTTCCAGACCCTACTGACTGCTGGGCTGGGTGGCACCAGATGGCTCTGTATCCAGGTAATTCACATAATGGATGTACCATCGTCATTTTTAGTAGGCAAGGAATGACTCTTTTAAGGAAAATTTGACACAATCAGGATCACCTCATATATTATCTCATAGGCCAAAGCTTTCCTCAAGTGGGGAAAGCATGGCTGCTCTGAACCACGCTGGCCAGGCTCCCTCCAGCCCTAAGAACCCCATGGGAGTTTGTCACTCGTCAATGAATTGTCACTCGTCACCACGGAGGAGCAACTGCATGTCATGGAGAGAACGAGAGTCAAAGCCCATGTGCTGGCCAGACCTCACGAAGCCAAAAAGGATGGATGATGTCCACAAGAAAAATGAGAAATAGAAACAAATTGGGAAAGACAGCATCTGCCCTCCCCGAGCTGGAGGCATGGCGTGAACCCACAGCACTGTGCTGTGCGCGCTCCTGTAATGCTGAAAACGGCGCCGGGTGGCTTTGCAACCTGAGGTTTAAATTTTTTTTCACCTTTTAACAATCACAAACGGTTCGTTTAGCTGCTGCTGCCGCCCTAGGAATATAAAGTTAATCGCTCTTCTCCTAATTGCCCTGGCTCTTGCCCTGTAGCCAAGAGAATGGGACAGTGAATGACCCCAAAAAGGGCAGGAGTGGAGGGGCTGCTCCATGGGGTGGGCTGGGACCCCAAGCTCTTCCCACCCACCATCCACACTTCAGGGATGTTGGATGCTTCATGTGAGACAGGATGGTTGTTCTCCCGGGAAAGGCTCTTTCTTGACAGGCAAAAATAGGTAAAACTGAGCCAAGTTCTTCCCTCTCACCTCCCTGTACTCAAGCCAGTCCAGCCCAGGTGAGGGGACCAGGGCAGCTCCCAGAGAGGCATCTCTGTCACTTACTTATGGCATAATTTGATATGTAGTAGTTCATTAATTATATCTATTTTTTTTTTTATTATTTCCTCACTCCCATCCCCCAGATGGGGAGCACTTATGCTTATCTTCAGCTAAATAACTCAGGTCATAAAAGGTAATACCATGGGTAGCAGAATGTAAACAAACGCATTCTACCTCAATAAACATGCTAATTTCCAGCTATAATATTCACAAGTAAAATATCCATCACACAGACCCTATTTGGCGAAGGCAGCAGCCCTCATCAGTCAATGAAGTAGGCTCCTGCCAGTTCACTGCGGGAGGCAAATAGTACAACTTAACTCACTTGATGATGCCCTTGGGGGGAAAACATGAGCCTCATAAATGAGTCTGGAAATGTGATAAAAGGATAATCTTGCATAAATGAGTCTATATCATCATTACCTGCACAAACAGAAGAGCACGGAGATTGTTTGAATGATGTGGCCGCATTTAATATAAATTAAGCCGGGGAGTAACCGCGCGCAGGCGGCGTTCGTGGCCCGACTCCTGCGGCAGATGCTGGGGATGGTGGAGCTTGGATGCTCCCCTTGATGCTCCCCCCTCACCGTGGTAAACCCCCCCGAGGCTCAGCCTGTTTGGACAGGACAGCTCAGGCTGCCAGGGCACTGGACCTATGGGGACAACAGTGAATCTTGGCACTTCACCTGCGCAGGCTCCTCCTGGCTCTCAGCTGGATCTGGGTCTGGCATTGTCCTCTGTTCCAACCGAGGATAAACGAACCATCTCCCAAAACGACAGCAGCACATGGAAACAATCTGGGTCTGGCATTGTCCTCTGTTCCAACCAGAGGATAAACAAACCATCTCCCAAAACAACAGCAGCACATGGAAACAACCCCTGACATTCAGACATTGGGGTGGGCTGTCCAGGGAGGTGGTTGAGGCACCATCCCTGGAGGTGTTCAAAAGACGGGTTGATGTAGTGCTGGGAGGTCTGGTTTAGTGATGGTGATGCTTCTTGTTTGTTGTGTGGGTGTCTATTTTTGTCAGTTAGGTTGACGGTTGGACAAGATGGTCTTTGAGGTCCCTTCCAACCTAGAAGATTCTGTGATTCTGAAGCACCTTTGCTATGGTGCTGAAACCCCTTAGAACAAGAGATGGTACCACTAGAGCAAGTTGCTCAAGGCCACATCCAGCCTGGCCTTGAACACTTCCAGGGATGGGGCATCCACAACTTCCCTGGGCAACCTGTTCCAGTGTCTCACCACCCTCATAGTAAAAAACGGTTTGATTCACCTGAAATCACAGCATTTGGAAGGACGGAGCCCAAAGCCTTCAGAGGGATAAAATCAACGGTGCTTTACTGTCCCCACCAGGTTAACCCCTTGGGTACCACCCACTCATCTTGTTGGGATCAGCCTCTTTGCAGTTTCAGTGTCTCTCAAAAAGAAATATATTGCAACCGTTCCTATATCAACAACCGCATGGCTGACTCGAGAAGCATTTGAAATGCTTGTTGAAAAGGCACAATTAAAAACACGATTCTTAATTATTCGGACTATATCTTGATCTTATGGTTCCATCTGCTGCTAACTGCTATGTGGTGTAAATGGAAATCCTTGCTCACATCAGACCTGTCGTGTACCATCAGCCCGGGGAGCCTGTGCAGCTGTCACCGCGGGGATGGGGAAGAGGAGTTTTCCTCGCTGGTTTGGAGGGTTAGGATGCTGCCATGCTCGTTTCCAGGTGCCTTGTGGAAGGGCAGCAAACCACCGTTGCTGCTGGCATCAGGCAGGAGCAGGGGACAAACCCTGTACTCCCAGACCCCCCCAAACCATGCCCTGCAGCCAACCAGAGACGCCAACTCAGAAGGCCACAGGCTGTCCCCTTTGTAGGGCTATAAAGATGATGAGGGGCCTGGAGCATCTCTCTTGTGTGGAAAGGCTGAGGGACTTGGGGCTTTTTAGACTGAGGGGGGATCTGATCAATGCCTATAAATACTTAAAGGATGGGTGTCAGGAGGATGGGGCTGGTCTTTTTTCAGTGGTGCCCAGAGACAGGACAAGAGGGAACAGGCACAAACTTGAATATAAGAAGTTCCATCTAAACATGAGGAGGAACTTCTTCACTTTGAGGGTGGCAGAGCCCTGGAACAGGCTGTCCAGGGAGGTGGTGGAATCTCCATCTCTGAAGACATTCAAAACCCACCTGGACAAGTTCCTGTGGGACCTGCTCTGGGTGGACCTGCTTTGGCAGGGGGGTTGGAGTAGATGATCTCCAGAGGCCCCTTCCAACCCCAAGTGATTCTGTGATTCCATATTCCTGCTGCTCCAGGCCCTTGCTCAGGTGTAACCTAGCCCCTCCAGCACAGCTTGAGTAACTGAATTCAACCAAGGAGTTGAGTAACTGAACTCAACCAAGACATGCTTTCTCTGCTTTGGTTAATTCCTAGTCTGGTATAACAATGATCGTGGGGGTGTGTGGACATATATTTATTACCTGAGGCCCCAGAGTTCAAAATACTGCAGAGAAGCCTGGAAAACCCCTGAACTGTGCAACAGAATTGTGTTTTATAATACATGTGACAGGAGACAAAGTGTCCTCTCTGCGGCGTGTCATTGAATACGCTCCATTTCCAGCCTCAACATCTCAACCCCTTTTGCCCAATGGGATCTTCCCCTGACAAGAACCTTGCACAATTACAGTGCAAAATACTATTTCCTATTCTTTTCTTTTTCATTCCAGCTGCAAATGCAGCCATTCAGGTTTGCCGCTATGATCTCCCTTTTAATTACATAGTACATTAAAGGCTACAAAATCTGAGAAACTCAGATGCCCTTTGAAATGAGATGCTAGGATACAAATTAGCCTCTATTTAGTGGGGACTATCAGACCTTTCTATTTAAAAAAAAAAAACATATTTTCACCTGGAAAAACCCATGGCTGCTGAAGGACACCTCAGGTGGAACCATCAGCTGGTTTCACCCAAAGGTGAAGGACCTGAGACAACTTGGAGCAGCTGAGAAACTTCATATGGTCAATGAGCAGCCACCAAGGTATTGGGGAACCACTGTGGATTAGAATGAAAACCAAGCCCCAGATGGAGAAGTTGCTTAGGGGTTAATTTTTTTTTTTTTTTGTTAAGTGGCTATTTGTGCTCTTGGGAAGAAAAAAAGAAATCAATAAAATAGAGGAGCAGCAATCTTAGTTGCAAATCCTGGCTGAGAAATGAGACGGCCGTGCCAAAAAGTGACACACTTAAGCTGGTGTGTAATTTTGATCTACATGTTTAAAATACTTTTCCCCGTTATGTAAATTGAGGGTTTGAATGGGGCGGAGGGAGGAAAAGCACATTGTCATTATTGAAAACATACATTTCTAATCACAATGACTTCGCTCCATAAAATATGTTGGCTGGAAGCGCCGTGTTAAATAATAGGGGGTGGAAAACATGACTCACGAGTGCTGTGGCCCTATAGCACTTGGAAGGCTGAAACAAAACCCTAACACCAATCTCCCGAGGAGGTGTGTGAGGCTTTGAAAAGAAACCCCAGCAGCCAGATGTGGCAGCACGGGAAGGGGTGTCCATGTGGGCTTAACCTGCTGGCCTGAGGGAGAGCTTCGGCTGCTACTGCTGATGCTTTGGTCACCCTGGTTGCATCTGCAGTGGTGGGATCCCTCTGCCCCATCTACTGGGATCATGAGACGAGGATCCCAAACAGCATCACAACACACAACCAAGTAGAGATGCTCAGATTGTGACACAGGAGGAAAGAAACCGTACAGAACTACTCCTTGCTACCTATTATTATTGTTATTAATGCAAGCTGTACAGACAGTTCCAAGACAGTGGAACAGGTTGCCCAGAGAAGCTGTGGCTGCCCCATCCCTGGAGGGGGTCAAGACCAGGTTGGAGGGGGCTTGGAGCAACCTGGGCTGGTGGGAGGTGTCCCTGCCCAGGGCAGGGGGTGGTACTAGATGGTCTTCAAGGTCCTTTCCAACCCAAACCATTCTATGATTCTAAGACGACGCTCTTTCAGGCCACTTACAGGAGAAAATGAGGCTTTTCCCTTGAAATTCCTCAAGACTCAGTGGTACTGTTATGGATGTTAACACAAAAGCAGTGGGGACAGCCTGGTCATGACCCAGCCATGTGTGGGGTGCTGGGACAGCCCGCATGTCACCGTGGCCACTGCCCAGACCCTCCCAGGATGCTACTCACAACAATGAGGGAGCTGAGCCACGCACCAAACCCACAGTCATTTCAGATCAAGCACTGATAATTTATTTTTTTTTTTTATAGTAAGTAACTATTTGCAACATGGAGTCCTGCTGAAATGGAATTAAATATGCTGCCCTCTCATTCTTTTAGTCAATCTCCAGCGGCTTTTACCAGCATTTTAATTCCTCACATCACGAGCTAAATCACATGCAAAGGGACTTATTCGTTCTTTGTCCTGGGCATTCCCCAGTGCTAATTCCCACTTGCTTAATCAGGGCCATTTGGGCAGCGTGTTATGTGCTATTTCTTGATGGGGTCTGGCAGTGGAGAGAGCCCTGGTCCATGCACTTTGCAGAGGATGGATTAATGCCTCATCCTCCTCGGGCTCTCTACGGGCTGCCAGAACACAGGAGCTGAAGACAACCATCCCTCTTCATCACCCCTTTCTGTTTCAAGGGATCCTGTCACTTGCTGTTTTGAGGTCAAAAAAAATTTGCCCAGTCCCTTCCCCCTCTCCGAGCTTGGGGAAATGTTTGTATTTGCACCAATCCCAGTGATTCTGATGCTGAATTAAAGTGAGGCAAGACTGACACCATGAATAGCAGCTCCTTGGCCATAGATTTACAATTGCATCTTCCCATTACAAACCAGTACCAGCGTGCCCACCTGCCAGCTGAACTCTGCAGCTGCAGACACCTGGACACACAGGAAAATAACCCCCCAAAATACACGTCTCTGGCTCCTCTGTGCCATTTGGACTTTGCCTTGGTTTCCTAGCAAGGGTGCACACCCACTTTTGCTAAATTAAGGAAGAGAAAGACTGTAGGGGATTTTTCATTTTTGCCAGCAGGACCTTTTTAGCAGGAATCATAATGGCTGTTGGGACTGATAAATCCCTGTCTCTCTTTCTAAGTAATGCCTTCTCCTCATATTCAATGTATATATTTTATCTTTATATCACACATCCTTTTCTCTTGCAAATTTCAACATGGGTATTTAAAGAAAAAAAATCCTGTCTGACAATATCTACCATTTATAGTGGCCTTTTAATGTCTGTGACTTGATCTAAGCAGGTTCCACCACACCTGTGGGAGGTCCTGCCACCGGGTGCAGGTCTGTGCTGACCATTAGGATCAGACAGAGGTTGCCCCACACGGACCCAGCCCAAACCTGCCGTTCGGATGGGGATCCCAAGCTCAATTTCACCGCTTGGGCCCAGCTCTAATTTTGTCATTTCCGTTGAAATAAATTATGGACTTAATTGGAATTTCTGATTTGATCTATCTGCTCCCCATGCTGCATAAATATCCCTCAGCATTTATTTTTCCCCTTGCCCATAGCTCATTATATTTTCCTGTCTTGGGATTCTTCTTTTTTTTTTTTTTTTTAATAGCAATTTTATCCCATCTGTTTGGGCCAGTCCTGGAGGAAATGCAGCTATTTGGGGGCTCCGCTTCTTTCCCCGCTCTCGGGGGCGAGGGCTCCCCCCGAGCACCCTGGGAGGAGGCATCTCCCCAGGGAGACACCCCCCCTCGCCCCTCCGCATGCACAGACGCTATTAATTACCATGTAAATGACTCTGTGCAAAGCCTCACCCCCATTCTCACAAGCAGCCCAGAAAGCCAGTACAGGGCTCTCTCCAGCTCCATCTCCCAAGTTTTGCTCCCTGCTTTAAGGCATAGGCTGAGCCCTGTGTGGAAATTGCAACTTTGGGTACCTAAACACCAATTTTTTCACCGACTGCTGCTTTGTTGCAGGAGCCTCCAATCCTCTGTCAGATGCTGCTCAGTGGAGCTGTGCCACTTCGGTTCCAACATCCCATTTAATGGCTTTTGGAAGAGCTTCCCCTGTGCTTTGGGAAGCTGGCAATAGAAGGCAGAGGGTGGTAGGGGTAAAGAGGCAGACGCACACCACAGCCTTAAAAATACCCTAAAATACTAGTTACATCATTCCTGTACATTCCCTTTCTGCAGAGGCACCCCCGGTTTGGGGACGGAGCCGCCTCGCTCTCTGCCACGGCCACACCAAACCCCACATGGCTGTCACTCCATGTCGTTTTTCCAACAGACTATAACACTGGTTGTTGTAAAAAGCACCATTTCTTCCACTCAAAACATCTGACCTCCCTTCTCGCAGTGGTTTCTCCGGCCACAGCTCTTGGGGTCCTCACATCCCTAAATCCTCTCTCTCGCCCCCATCACCTCATCAATGCTCTGGGTCCTCTGCCCATCTCAGAGCTCCCCAGGGCTTGCAGGAATTTAGAGAACGTGATCTGTGGAGGCTTCAGCCTCAAATTTAACCTTCCGAGCATCGCTCCTGCTTTTCCTTAAGGCATCACCATGGACTGTGACTAATGCTCTGCTCCAAAACCCCAAGCGACCTGCCTGGGCTCCTTGTGGTCCCTCACACCCATCACCATCAAGGAGTTATTTGGAATTGGGGCACAGACTGTCTGTGCTCGCTTTTTCTAGGCTGCCTCATCCACCAACCCCTTTGTTTTGCTTGGAACCTCTACTTTCTGCTCTAATAACACCAATTGCCCCCCCTTCCACCCCCAGCAGCACCCAGAGCCAGCTAGAGGCAGTTTTTGGCCCAACACGCCTGTAACAGCTCAGGCTCACCAGCAGATTTGCCTTGTACAAACTATACATTACAACCTATCGTGCATGTTTTACAGAGGCAAAATTCCAGCTGTCGGAGCCGAGAAGTGCAGGAACGGGTCAGGAGACTTTCTTCTTAACAAATACGTTAAAATAATGGAGACGGAGCAATTCCAGCAGGCCCGCACTTCTCAGGCTTTAATCTTGATGCACAGCTATTATGGGGACCTTACTGGGTATCTGGTGTTTCTGTCATTTTTCTTAATGAAAAATTAGCGAGCATAAGGAATAACTTGTCAAACTATAGGGGAGCATTTCATGCATGACATATTTTTGCAGACGCTGTAACAGCGAGAGAAGCCAAAACAAATAGCAAGAAGTATTTTCATTGCCTAAAGTTGAATATGATTAGGATAAACTGCAGCCACATTTCTAGGCGAAATTTATGTGCTGGCAATAATCAGGCAATTTCAGCTCTCAAATCACCGCCCCTTTTCCAAATGAAAATCAAATTAATTAGTACATTTTTCCCCCCTCAGAACAATCTTTTAAGTGGAGCTAATCCCCAGGCCCACTTTGCTTGGAGACAAAATGAACTCTCTGACGTTGCTCACAGTGGTTTTGGGCATCTCCTCCTTGGTCCTGGACATCATTTGCTCGCTTTTCCTTTTTAAGGGGCTTTTCAGACCACGTTGTGGTTAAGATCAACCTGGAAAGTACCAGCACAGAGGGTTGGGAAGGGTTTCTTGGCTCAGGAGGAGGCAGGAGAAGCTGCTTGGAGCTGCCTGAGCAGAAACCTTGGTGTTTTCCACAGACCCATCATTGGGTCTTGTTCAAACATTTTACTCCTTGTCATTTACTCGCAGCAACTCAGATATTCCTGGGCCCTGCTAAGGGGTGGGAAACTGAGGCAAAGGCATTGGCATCACTCACATTGACCTAAAATCCCTAAAATGCTCAAACCACGCTCCGGTGAGACGGGTAAGTCAGCTAAAACCTGATTCTGCAGCTGGCAGAATCAAACCAGGCTGGCAAACCTGCTTTGGACCAGCCAGGATCCTGCAGTCACTGATTCATCCAAGAGGAGGAAACATGATGCGACCCCTTACAAAAGCTGGGACCCTCAGGAAGCTCCAGCACATGCCCAGAGTTATCATCTACACATTTGCCTTCACAGCAATCATTTCATGGCCATGTTCTGAAAAGCCCAGATACAAACCATGTCTTAGACTTGTAAAACTAAGGATCATTAGTGCAATTTGATGACAGCCCAACCTTATTTGATTTTCCCATCCTACTACTCCCCTCCAGCGACTCTAAAGCATAAGTAAGAAAATCATCATGGAGATTGTTTGTGTTTCCTGACTGCCTGGTGCGAATCATGTGGTTGCTGTACCAGCGTGGCTGTGTGCCCATCACACAGGACAGAAGATGTTTATCAGTGGTCCTGGTCCCTTTTACTAACTTCCTCCCTTTCCAGCAGGGATGCTCTGGGCCAGGATTAAGCTCCAGGGATGCTCCAGCCTTGCTTTGAAGCTGCAGACTCCGTGGCAGAGATTATGTTATATTTAATATCACTGCCCGAGCAAGTTTATGCTACTGAGGAGCCAGGGAACCCACAGCAAGTTGTGAACCCACAGCAAGTTGTGAACGACCCACATCCATGATGCTGGTGGTGGGATTCATCAACTGCTTGGTACAAGTGTCCCATGTAGACATAGAAAGCTGCAAGTGCTCTGAAACGTCGTTGGACAAACAAGATGACGACAACTAGGACATGAAGAAACATCCAATCAACACGGAGACCAGCATCCAACCAACCACCCCTTCTGGTCCAGCATTGGCTTCTCTTTGTATTTCCAGGTGACTGGAGAAGGGTGTAGACCTCTTTGGGACGAGCACATTTAGACCCATCAGCTAGAAGAGTAAATGATTTACTCCTCACATGATTTTCACAGGAATAAGAGGAAAACAACCTCTTCCCAGCACGTCCAAAGCTGATGGCAGCAGCCAGAGCCGAACCACATGCTCTTGTTGAGCCATGAATCATGCCAGGTGGGGTGGGATGGTCCCACCAGCTCCCCAGGACAGGCGTTTTTGTCCACCATTGCCAAACCTGCTGCCAAGCAATGAAGGGCAGCTCCAAGCCCTATTAATTAGTCCCTCTGATTAACCTCCCATGCTTACAGAAACCTTGGAACCAGCACTAAATTAGATTACTGAGATTAGTTTTATTATTTTTTTCTTGGGTTATTCGTTCAACGCTGACAAAGGAGCCTTTGTTTCATACTGGGAAGGCTGCAGCAAGGCACGGGGTATCACACACAAGTGCCTCCCATGCCATGTCCCGGCCAAGGCCACCATGATCTAGTGGGTTGGATTCCACCAACACCTACAGGCACTCATGCCCTTTGATTCCCGATTCGAGCTTGAAGGCTCTCCCAATGTCCTTTTGGGTGGCAGTTTGCAGGACAACAGCTGGCTTTGCCCCTTGAAGCAAACACTTTTGAACTCACTTGCTCTCTAAAATGGTATTTCTTATTTCTCCAGAACCACAGAATCACATGGGGTTGGAAGGGACCTCCGGAGATCATCTACTCCAACTCCCCTGCCAAAGCAGGTCCACCCAGAGCAGGTCCCACAGGAACTTGTCCAGGCGGGTTTGAATGTCTCCAAAGATGGAGATTCCACCACCGCCCTGGGCAGCCTGTTCCAGGGCTCTGCCACTCTCAAAGTCAAGAAGTTCTTCGTCATGTTCAGGTGGAACTTCTTATACTCAAGTTTATGCCCATTTCCTCTTGTCCTGTCCCTGGGCACCACTGAAAAAAGACTGGCCCCATCCTCTTGATGCCCTCCCCCTAAGTATTTATGATCATTGATCTGATCCCCCCTCAGTCTTCTCTTCTCTAGACTAAAGAGACCCAAGTCCCTCAGCCTCTCCTTGCAAGGGAGCTGCTCCAGGCCCCTCCTCTTCTTTGTAGCCTCTGCTGTACCCTCTCCAGCAGTTCCCTGTCATTCTGGAACTGGGGAGCCCAGAACTGGTCCCAGTGCTCCAGATGGGGCCTCACCAGGGCAGAGCAGAGGGGCAGGATGACCTCTCTTGACCTGCTGGTCACACTCCAGAGCAGAAGCACATTGGGTGGGTGAGCACAGCATAGTCCGGCTGATTGATGCCCTTCTTTCTTAAGTGTCGGGGCTGCGTGCACAGCACTGCTAGTTGAGTAAATAAGGATCCACCATGCTCATAAAATTTCAACACAGCCAAGCATGGTGGTGCCATCTGCTACTCGTTTGGCGAGACATCACTCTGCAGCGATCGGCGGCAGGAAGGTACCACTCATGGTGATTAACTCCAGCAGAGGCTCTCAAAGGGGCTGTCGCAGTTGGGGAAGGCAGAACCCGAGTGGGTTCCTCCATCAGCCCTCAGAGGGTATCACTAGGTCTCAACAGCTTCGGCAGTCGTGGAGCCACTTTCCAAATGGAGCATTTCCACAGGGGGAACGCGGGGCTGCAGTCAGGAGTAAGGGCTCAGGGTAACCCATCCAGACAGAAAGATTGATTGTAATTGTGTAAGATAGCCCTTAGCTCACCCGTGATTATAATTACGTTAAATTGCTATTTAATGGTTTTCACATCATCTTTGACAGTAGGTTATTTTTGTAATCTTTATTTAAAATAAACTCTTTTTTTTTGGTCTCGTTGCTGAAACCCTTCTCTGCTTCCTTTTGTGCTCAGTGCATTAGGAAATCAGTTTGTCTTCATTACTCCTGGGCTCCTGTATCATTTCATTATTATCACAAGATTAGAAAATAAGTAGCTCCCCCAAAAGGGCTTCTGGGTGAACAAACTTTCTGGTTAGAGTGAAATAAGTGTAGCCTTTTCCCAGTGCTACCCATACGCTGCAGCCTGTTGTTTTCTGATGCTGCCCTGTCAGAGCAGCAAGAAAATCTGGACTTGAAATATCCTCCCTCCAGGTTGGGCAGAGCAGTTGTAGCAGGGGTTTCAAAGGGAGCTACAGGAAGTCCTGCCTGCTCTCGAGGCAGAAACAAAATCCAGACCAACAAGTAGAAAACACAACTAATATTTCATCTCCAAAAAACTATTTTAATGGCCAGGTGTTGTAATCCATCACTGTTGGTGTAGGGTGTACAGCAAACTGAAGGGATACACTACCAACCCAAGCTGAGACGCTGTGCTCCAGCCATCCCTGGACCTCAAGACCACCTAAATACACTAAAGCTCACCTCTAAATGCACTGCTGGTCACCAAGATGTTTATTATCTGAGTCAAAACAGGAGGTGAAAAACCTCTGGGTGGATTTGGTGGCCGGGAGCTGCTGAGCTGGAATGTCCTTAAGGGGTGCTGTACCCTCAGCAGCATCCCTGCACCACCATGTCACCTGCTTTGGACCAGACTTTCCCTGTGCCTCCTTCCTTTCTCAGCATTGACCCAATCTCCCACCTGGGACAGAAACCTCCCAGATCAGAAGCTTCATCATACGTTCCCACTCAGAGAAATGAAAGGTCTACTTCTTCCCCTAAGTTTAAAGAATCCCTTCTTTAAATAATTTACTACTGATTATGTAATTACTTTGTTATGCAACATTAAAAGAATCCCTTCTTTAAATAATTTACTACTAATTATGTAAATACTTTGTTAAAAAAAAAAGAAAGAAAAAAAAAAAAGGAACACTTATGATCCATGGATTTTAGCCCCTAATTCCTGATAAAAAAGCTACCGTCAAGTAATTAAAAAAAAAAAAAAAGAAAAAAAAAAACAGGAACACTTATGATCCATGGGTTTTAGCCCCTAATTCCTAATAAAAAAGCAACCGTCAAGTAAAAATTTTCTTTAAAAAAAACTGGAAAAAAGTATTTTAAGGGATCCTCTGCTATGGCCACATGGTCAAGCATTTCTGCAATGAGCGTGTAATGATCTACAGGGTTGAACATCTCAAGCGACTTCAGAAAGCAAGACCCAAGTACCTGACTCCTCAAACCCCAAACTCAAGAGAGAAAAAACGGACAGTGAATTCAGTGGCCACTGTCTGTGGCCACCCAAAAGCCACCCCAAGTGCTCAGGCTGGAGCAGGCAGCGTTGGGAAGAGCAGCCAACCTTCCTTATCAGAGCAACGTTCTCACGGTGGCAAGCGAAGATGCAACGCTTTTCACAGAATCACAGAATCTTCTAGGTTGGAAGGGACCTTAAAGATCATCTTGTCCAACCGTCAACCCAACTGACAAAAATAGACACCCACACAACAAACAAGAAGCATCACCATCACTAAACCATACCTCCCAGCACTACATCAACCTGTCTTTTGAACACCTCCAGGGATGGGGCCTCAACCACCTCCCTGGGCAGCCCATTCCAATGGCTGAGAACCCTTTCAGTGAAAAAATTTTTCCTAATATCCAGCCTGAACCTCCCCTGGTGTAACTTGAGGCCATTTCCTCTAGTCCTGTCGCCTGTGACTTGAGAGAAGAGACCGACCCCCACCTCTCTACACCCTCCTTTCAGGGAGTTGTGGAGACCAATAAGGTCTCCCCTCAGCCTCCTCTTCTCCAGGCTGAATAACCCCAGCTCCCTCAGCCTCTCCTCATAAGCCTTGTGCTCCAGACCCCTCACCATCTTTGTCCCCACGCCGTGTAAAAGAATAAACCAGAAAGAAGCCATCTCGTGGTTGGGGTGTTTCACCCTGGAAGAACAGGCAGCTCAGCTCCTCCATGAAGCCCCACGGCCAAACACAGCCCGGGTTTGCCCCGGCAGAAGGAGGGTGATGTGCAGAACCAGTCGGGGGGTTTGGTTGGGGGCCAAACCCACCCCCTCCGAGGCGGAGGAAGTTACCTAATGAAGTCCTGCTCCCCGGCCCCCTCTCCCTTATTGTCCCCCACAAACTGCTCTCGTGTTGTTTAAACACTCCGCTGTCAAAACCTGACGGTGCTGGGACAGAAATGACCTCGCCGAGACACGCGGCTGGAAAATTCGGCGGGGGCAGTTTTGTGTAATTAATGGTCCCGTTCCCAGAGAGAGACAATGATGAATCTCTGCGTGCTGGGCAGGCCTAATTCAGCAAACCCAGTCACACTTGTCACCCGCACTTCGAGCTGTATCAACAAGCTGCCCGGACTAATGAGCCCAACTTCAACAGAAAATGACCTCATACGGGGCAGGACCCCGGCCGTGAATTTGCTCTTTGTTGTTGCAGGCTCCTCCCTCCCTCCCTCCGACAGGGCCAACTCGCAGTGCAATCCCCTGGTATCCCCTTGCTCTTATGTGTATTTTATATCTATGAGAAATAGGCTTTGTTTGTGCAGCCAAGGGCATGTTTAAATTGCTGGGCTACTCCATTAACAGTTTATCCAGCCAGATGGAAAAAAAAAAAAAAAAAAGTGTTTCCCACCTGTATGGAAATGTGTGGGACATACGCAGCTCTTTCTTTTCAAGCTAATGATTAATTTATCACTTCTCAGGGTGTTGTTTTTTTTTTTTTTTTCTAAATGTAATGGGGTAATTAGCAGGGCTTTTTCCTAGCTAAACCCTGGTGACGTTTCTCTGTGCATGCTTACAAAGTACATCTGAACAGAGAAGAAATACCTGAGATACCAAAAGGAGCCACAGGAAAAAAAAAAAATAAATGGAAAGAGCAAGGTCCTGAAATATTTCTAAAAACTGGTGGGGTTTTTTTCCCAGAATGCCTATCAAACCATGAGTATTTGCAAAAAACCAAACAACAGGCCTGCTCAGAACTAAGAAGAACAACCCCAAGCCATCATGGTATGTATTTTCCTGATACACCCATGCTTTATCGCTCCTCACCTTGGCTGGATTTGTTTCACAGCTCCACCAACGTGTCCATAACACTCCCTGATACCATACTGGACCACATCATTGCTGCATTCAACATCTCAATCCACTTCATGAACAAACCTACTGTGAAACACTTCCTGCTTGTCCAGAACTACCCTACAGTAGCAATCCCAGTTTTAGGGGACTGATAGGCCACTTCCAGCCCTCAAAATTTATCCCAAGCTGCCATATCATCATCATCTCCAGCCAACCCTCAGTTTTGGGAAGGTGACACAACCACCACAGGACCACAGCTTTAGAGCCACTGATACAGAAGGTGGGAGATGCTCACGAGCTCGTCCTGACCGAAGCAATACAAACTGCAGGGCAGGGCAGATTTAAGTCATGACTATGGAATCCACTGTTTCTTCAGATGGGTTAATACAAGCCATATACCCACTAAGGAGAGGAAGGACCCTCTTAATCTGGTGTAATTTACTATAACAACACTCTTGATTTCCTGGTTTCAAACCATCATTCAGGCAAAGTTAGCCATATTGACCAACTCCCAGAACTGGTGAATCTCACAACATTTCAACCATTTGAAAGAGTTTCATTCTGATTTGGAGTAAGACTAATGTTCTCCTAAATTTCCTGCCGTGTAAGAATTCTCTGCACTTTGGTTTCAAAAATGACAGGAAAGCGGCACCCCAAAAATATGCCAAACTTTGCTCACCACCTGCCAAGGGATGAGGGTGGCAATCCAGGCTGAGCCAAAGCCAGGGATGCACAGGATGCTGAAGCAGCTCCGCGCTCCTGCAGGGCTTAGACACCCTTGTCCCTCTGGAGGGATGTGACTGGAGCCACCCATCACGTCCTTGTACTTGTGACCTGAGCCCTGCTTCACACAGAGCCCCAGGAGAGGATCAGCTACGGGTTTCCACCTGGAAAACCCCTTGTCACTGGTGGGTCACCCTTCGCACACCTCTTTCAGCCTGCTGGCTTCGTATCGTTAAGGCCATTAGGGTAATGTAAGAGATAAGGTTTCAGTCAACGCGTTTGTCCTCAGACCTAATGAAAACACAGTGGTGTTACATTTATAGCTCCAGAAACCACAGTCTCAAATTCTATATGCCCTGGAGAGACCTTATCGGCAACCCAGGAAGCAGAGATAAAAATCACATGGAGATATTAACTTCCCCTTGCGCGGGGTCTCTCGCTGCTGTAGAGTTTTCTGCTCACCCCGTGGGCACTGGGTGCTCCCCGGCCAGGGGGGTGTCACACTGAGGGGGTTGTTTCAAGGCTGCAGTGGCTCTGCCATCAGCCACCACGGCAAAACCCTGGCCATATCCCACCAGATTTGTCAGCGAGTCCTCCCAGCCACCACCACTGTCTGTAGTGAGTCATGATTTCCACGCAAATACACCCATGGAGGGAAAAAAAAAACCCAACAATAAAAATTCAACCCCCTTCCCCAATCCTCCAACAGGTCCCTTGTGCCACCCAGTCCCCCCAGCACCAGCCAGGAGGGTATCAAAACAGCACAGGTTTCCACGCTCTGATTCCCAGGAGCACTCGTGGACATTTGCACCTTCAGCCTCACAACCTGCACTGCTAAAAGATGCGTCTCTGGGGACGGAGCCATCAGAATCACAGAATCTTCTAGGTTGGAAGGGACCTTAAAGATCATCTTGTCCAACTGTCAACTTAACTGACAAAAATAGACACCCGCACAACAAACAAGAAGCATCACCATCACTAAACCATACCTCCCAGCACTACATCAACCCGTCTTTTGAACACGCCATCAGCCACCACGGCAAAACCCTGGCCATATCCCACCAGATTTGTCAGCGAGTCCTCCCAGCCACCACCACCGTCTGTAGTGAGTCATGATTTCCACGCAAATACACCCATGGAGGGGAAAAAAAAAACCCAACAATAAAAATTCAACCCCCTTCCCCAATCCTCCAACAGGTCCCTTGTGCCACCCAGTCCCCCCAGCACCAGCCAGGAGGGTATCAAAACAGCACAGGTTTCCACGCTCTGATTCCCAGGAGCACTCGTGGACATTTGCACCTTCAGCCTCACAACCTGCACTGCTAAAAGATGCGTCTCTGGGGACGGAGCCATCAGAATCACAGAATCTTCTAGGTTGGAAGGGACCTTAAAGATCATCTTGTCCAACTGTCAACTTAACTGACAAAAATAGACACCCGCACAACAAACAAGAAGCATCACCATCACTAAACCATTCCTCCCAGCACTACATCAACCCGTCTTTTGAACACCTCCTCTTCTCCAGGCTGAAAATTATCTTTCTGAGCACCTCTGCTACGAGGACAGGCTGATCAGCTGGGAACTAACCCCAGACCCAAGCCAGCAGCAGTTATGACGTTTACGTGTCGTTGGTCCCTCCCTGAGCTCTCCTCTTCCTCGGACATGCTCCTCGCTGAGGGCTGCGTGGTCCTGCCATCGCCCCACAGCTCTGCATTTCTAAGCTTAGCAGCCCTACAGGTTACTTCAGGTAATATTTCTACGTCGACAGAGATTTAATTAATGCCGCACCTACTGTTAAGATGGAGACATACTTGCTTATCAATAGCGTAAATGAGAGGCAAACTCAGAGGCACAGAGCAAGTTAAAACTGCTGTAAGCAAAAGGGAATAGACAGGGGTTGAGTTCATACGGCAGAACAGCAGACTCAGCTCTTTCATCCACCCACACAGGTGTATATGGAAAGGGCATCCTCAGAGAACCCCATTTTGTGACCTCCTATAGGTTTTGGAGCAATATCACCCAGAATCACCCAGAGGCAGCTGCACTGCCCGCGTAATCACACAATCATTTAGGTTGGAAAAGACCTTTAAGATCATCAAGTCCAACTGTAAACCTAACGCTGCCAAGTCCAACACCAAACCATGTCCATCAGCACCACATCTACAGGTCTTTTAAATACCTCCAGGGTTCATGACTCAACCACTTCCCTGGGCAGCCAGTTCCAATGCTCGATAACCCTTGCGGTGAAGAAATTTTCCCTAATATCCAATCTAAACCTCCTCTGGCACAACTTGAGGCCTTTTCATCTCATCTTAAATCCCCTCTTCACCCATAAACTTCCCTGCTGTTCAGTGCGAGCCGGTCAGGTGGACATCTAGACAAATTCTGCATACGAGGAGAGCAAAGCAAAGCTGTACATAGTTCTACTCCAGAGATACAAATATATAACATGGCCGTTTTACAGTCGCAGAGATGTGTGCAGAGCAGGAGTGGACACAGAGCACAGCCCAAGGACCGGGTGTCCTGTCCCGGCCACCACAGAGCTCCCCAAAGGTGCCACAGCCATGATAAGTCTGAGGACCACCAAAGACTTCGCTGCTGTTTACAAAAATCTCTTTTCTTGCCCAAAAAGCTGCAGGACAAAGAGCACACCAGTGCTCCTGGGTCCCCTGGTCACACACAGCCCCCCTCTGTCCCCCCACATGGTTTATAGCCCGACATCAAGAACCACCCAGTAAAACCCCTGCCACGGTGCCACAGCCATGATAAGTCTGAGGACCACCAAAGACTTCGCTGCTGTTTACAGAAATCTCCTTTCTTGCCCAAAAAGCCACAGGACAAAGAGCACACCAGTGCTCCTGGGTTCCCTCCTCACACACAGCCCCCCTCTGTCCCCCCACATGGTTTATAGCCCGACATCAAGAACCACCCAGTAAAACCCCTGCCACGCTCCATGCAGCCCAGCAGCACACAGCTCTACCAAGGAGAAACCACAGGCAGCATCAACATTTCAGGTGGTACCCAGGCACCTCCTGAAGGCAAGTCAATGGCTTCAGTGCTGCTTTTCATTAAATACATGCAATTAAAAAGGTATGCATTTGGCTCCCTAAGCCCTGGGAGCACCCAGGACAGCTGCAGGCTCAGCAGACCCCCCGGCACAGGTGGGCTTTGGCCAACTGGTTTCATGGTTTTTTTGTTTGAGCTAGAAGGGTCCATCAAGCAAACAAGCCTTTGGCTAGATCTTGGGGCTCCGTGAAGCTTTGAACCCCCTGGACTTGGCTCCGAGAGCAGCCAGGAGTGTTTCGGACGCGTCCCTGGCTCACACCTTTCAGCTGCACCCCCTCAATATTTCCCCTTCTAACCCATATCTAGAGGCTCTGAGGCTGAAATAAACCCCGTGCTCCTTTTTCCCCTTGGCTGCAAACCGGGAGCAATCACAGCCCCCTCCATCACCCGTCACTGAGATCCCTGACAGCCCGACCGATGGTCCCACACACAACAAACAGACTCTGCCCCTCCAGCCCCCACGGAGCCACGCACCCCACGCCGGGAGAGCCGCAGGAGAGGGAGCGGTGTTCAGAGCTCCCCTGCCATGCAGAGGGGCCGTCAAGGTAGGGAAAAATGAGAATTTGCATGTTGGCTGAGGCTTTCCCCCTGTTACGCGGTTTGGCTTTCCAGCTCGACAGCTTCTTGTGTTTCCAGGAGGTTGGCATGGCTTGTGCTGTGACCTGATCTACGGCTCCGCAGGAACAGACGCAGGGTTGGCTCCCCATCACCCACTACAAACCATCACAGCCTTTTCCCCGGTGTGTTCTGCTCCCTGTTCCACAAGAGATGTCGTGAAACGACATCAGCTTGTCCACAACTGAAAATTCAAACACAAAACATCCAAATTCAGCTATGTGAAGCTTTTTTAAAGGTCTTTGATTTGCAGAAGGGATGTGTCACGGCCGAGATCTGGAGGATGCTGAGGGAAGCAGGATGGAAATGCAGGATGCCCACACTGTGGTGTGAAACATGGGCTGCTGCACAGGGTTGGCTGGAAGGGGCAGCAGAAAGGTTTCCTGCACAAAGGAAGGGGCTTTGCCCCCTGCCAGCTTCATCCCCAGTTGCACAAGAACAGGGAGATTAAGGGGAGAAAACACAGGATAAAAAATTCTACAGGCTGCGTCCCATCTCCTTCCCACCCACGCACCTGTGATTTAATACACTCGAGGCACAATTGCTCTGTTTCCTTCAATAAATACCGTTCAGCTCAAAGTCAGCGTGTCCATCACTTTATTGTGCTGTCTCTTCCCAGTCCCTGCATTCATAATAATTGCAGCATAGAAGTCTAAGGACAACTTGGGACACATTTTTCCATGATCAGTGGCACTGATGGAGCATGGCTTCCTATGCCTTCCCCCCTGCTCCAGGGGACTCCTCGCTGTGGGGTGAGATTTCCTTCTGTGGGGCTTGGAGGTGGCCCCAACGTCTACTTTCACTCTGCGTCTAGAAATCCCACAAACCTCCAGACCCAGCCTCTCTGGCAAATTTGTTTTAAATCAGCCGTAGGTTCAGAAGTCACCGGGGAAGGCTCTACAGACACGTGTGCTCGCAAATTACCCGTTTCCCTGGGATAAAGGGCTTAAAGGAAAACCCCAATATTTTTTTTCCACCTGCTGGTGAGCTACACTGGGCTGTGGGACAGCGGGGCTCATGGTGGATATATGAACGTCTGAGGGGGCTGCCTCTGGCTCCATTCCTCCATGTCCCTTGGGGTAAAGCAGCGGCAAGGAGATAACATGGACCTCAGCTGAGCAGCCCTGGTGGCTGGTGCCAGATTGGGATGTTGGATGCCAAAATCAAAGGGATAGATGCTCCTAAGCTACATACATACTTTAGAAAAAGCAATTGCTGGAGTTTGTGTATGTTGTCGAACTTTTATCCTTTAAAGCAAAACGTCATTACTACCCATAATCAGAATTTAAGAGCAGCAAGGCTGTGCTGAAAGCTTTCCTATTACCTCCAGAGGCATCTGAGGTGAGCACACCCTCACATCCAGCACAGGAGAGCCCAACGGTCCACAGCAAGGACAGGACTGTTTCCTGACAGATAAAGAAATAATAAACTGGACCCACTCACATTATCACTAATTAGCACTCGCACAGCTGAGTGTGGGGCTCGTATCAGCTTAATCAGTTGGGACTATGATTAGAGCATGACTCTGGCTGGAAATGTCTCTTTCCAATAACTTTAATTAGCTTTAATACCACATTCCTCGCTCTTCCTTTTTTAAAAACAGTAAAAAAGGGAGTGGGGGAGCTTTCAAACATGCTGGAGGCAATGTTGGTTCTCAAAGCATCAGGAGAAAATGCATTTCTTCAAACCCAAAGATGCTCCTGAGCATCAAAAGAGCCCAAAGGTGCTCCTGACAGCCCAGCCAGGGTCACATTGCTGCTGCATCTCCCCATGACCTCGGTGGTTCCATCAACGTGGAACCCCACAGAACATGGTTTGTGTAAGTAAGCTGAGTAAACCATGGAAAAGAGCGACTGAATGATACACTAAGCTTTAAAACCAAAACAACAAGAAATTTAACTTGTAGTAGCTTGATGGTATTTGTCAATTCTCATCCTCATCTTATCAGACAAGTCCCATGGAGTGCAGGAGAAAATGATAGCAAGTGGAGAAACAGTACAT
This sequence comes from Calidris pugnax, assembly GCF_001431845.1. Classification (NCBI taxonomy): domain Eukaryota; kingdom Metazoa; phylum Chordata; class Aves; order Charadriiformes; family Scolopacidae; genus Calidris; species Calidris pugnax. The sequence goes on along the minus strand of NW_015090969.1, from coordinate 329,154 downwards.
GGAGGATTTAATGAAGAATTGTAACTTTTAAACAACAAAAATCCTTATTGATGGGATCCTAGACTCAACAACATCAGCCCAGATTCTCCAATAACACCAGCAGGACCAGGAGCTCAGCACCTTCCGTGCTCGCCTGGGAGCAATGTCTTTTTGGCCAGAAAACAGGTACATTGCTCCAGTTTCTCACAGCTCACATGGAGCTTGGCCGTGTGATGGTGCCACCACCATCAGCTCTTGTAGGAGATCGCTCTTATCAGGCACCATCTCACCTTCCATTACACCTCAGGTCCTATTTTGGGGCAGTTCAGCCTTAGCAGCATCCTTTTAAAGTGCTAATCTTGCCTTTCCTTTTAAACCACAGAGGGTTCCCATCAAGCAGGCAAGGGGTTAAAAGCAGGAGAAAGTCTTTGAAGCAAAACTGCTGATGGACTAGAAGGAATCCTTTGAGGACAGAGGACAGAAACCAGTTCCCATAAAAATGTTTTTCAATACATTTTGCAGACTGGGGCCGTTTATATGAGCACCAAAACTGCCACGCGGGATGAAAGCCACTGTCTAGCTGGTCCAGCATCCTGTCTCCGAGAGCAGCCAGCGCCGGATGCTTCGGAGGAAGGTATAAAAACAATGGAGTAGTCAGACACGGGATAATCCAGCCTCTTTCATCCAGACCTCTAAGAAAGATTAGTTTATATCCAGCAACCCGAGATTAAATGTACTTTAATAGTCTGCCTGGTTTTCTTTACTGACAGATTTCTGTATTCCTGCCACGGCATTTTCCATTTCTGTTTCAGAGTAGTGAATCGGGGTCACAAAGTAACGATTCACTGTTTGATTTTTGGGGAAGCCTGGCAGTTTTGTTGCGAAGGGTGGAAGAAATGTTTGCTTGCAGGAGTCTGATGGGTGACGCTGCGGGCTTTAACCAGGATAAAAATAGGAACTGGTTACTTTCCAAAGGGAAAAATAAACTGCTAAGTTTCCACTGACTTGGAGTTGCAAAAATGCATCTTGGATTCTGGAGCACTTGGTAAAATATTGTGGTTTAGGCTCGGTAAATAGCAGAGAGCATTAGTTTAGAAATAGCAGCGTAAATACACAGCTTAATGGGATGGTTTGTTTCAGGTTCTTTTTTGGGTTATAGACTCATCAACCTGTTTTAGTTTATGTGCAACTTGCGTTTCGGTCTTAAGGGCAACCCATGGCTGCCCATGCACCTTAGCTCTTCATCTCCACCCAAAAAGGAACTCAACTGCTCCATATAAAAAAAACATATATATTACGTCTCATCAGATCCTGGAAAAAAAAAAAAAAAAATTATATTACATCTCATCAGTTCCTAGTAAAAGGGTTAAACTGGGAATATTTGGACATCATCTTGGCTGTGCCTGCACCTCTCCCCATGGAACCTGGCTTTGCAAGAGGTTGGTTCAGCTCAGGAGCCCCCACTCCAACCCCTGTGGTCAGACAGGTCAGGAAAGCTCCCTTGGGAAAAACAGACAAGGACGGGCTTTAACCAGGATAAAAATAGGAACTGGTTACTTTCCAAAGGGAAAAATAAACTGCTAAGTTTCCACTGACTTGGAGTTGCAAAAATGCATCTTGGATTCTGGAGCACTTGGTAAAATATTGTGGTTTAGGCTCGGTAAATAGCAGAGAGCATTAGTTTAGAAATAGCAGCGTAAATACACAGCTTAATGGGATGGTTTGTTTCAGGTTCTTTTTTGGGTTATAGACTCATCAACCTGTTTTAGTTTATGTGCAACTTGCGTTTCGGTCTTAAGGGCAACCCATGGCTGCCCATGCACCTTAGCTCTTCATCTCCACCCAAAAAGGAACTCAACTGCTCCATATAAAAAAAACATATATATTACGTCTCATCAGATCCTGGTAAAAGGGTTAAACTGGGAATATTTGGACATCATCTTGGCTGCAGACTGGTGTCAACCCCAGGGAACTGCCCCCACCTCTCCCCGTGGAACCTGGCTTTGCAGGAGGTTGGTCCAGATCAGGAGCCCCCGCTCCCACCCCTGTGGTCAGACAGGTCAGGAAAGCTCCCTCGGAAAAACCAACAAGAAGAGTGTGGGGTTACCTCGTGGTGGTGCAGGGCAGCTACATATAGATTCTGGGTTGTTACAAAGAGTGATTATTAAAAACCTTTGTGAGTGATGCCTCTTCTATCTCAGCATATGTCCAAAGCAGATCTGAGAGGTGCTAGGATGCTGCAAGGGTGAGCACGGGGTGTCCCATGGGGACACAGGCAGTTAGAGCTGGGCAGCTCTTTGCTGCTGTTGGAAACAGGGTTGTGGCCCATGTCACCAGTGAGACATGGAGCAGGTGGCCACCACCTCGTCTTGGGCAGCTCTTTGCTGCTGTTGGAAACAGGACCACAACCAGGTTGTGGTCCATGTCACCAGTGAAACATGGAGCAGGTGGCCACCACCGCGTCCCGGCACATACTCCCACCTCTTTCCTTCAAGCCACCCAAGGCCCGGCACTGAGAATGAACAGAGACACAAAACTAGATACATGGGGTGCACACTCACAGTGCAAAGCCCAAAGAGCTGCATCTGACACCGAGCACGGAGCTTTTTGCAGAGGGGACCCACCAACAGCATCACCCGCAGCAGCCGCCCCCCACCAGCCTGGTGGGCACCCATCTCATCACGATGCTCTCGGGACACAAACCCTGCTGCTCCTCCAGCTCCAGCTCTGCTTTGCCACTAGATGGCACAGGTCATTGAGAAATGCTTTATTTTATCAATATTCACTCTTATCCCAGAGCCAGATCCCAGCAGCAGCCCGAGCCCTTGTTTCGGTGGTGGCTGCAGATACCTACAAGCTTACAGCAGGAAAGGGGGAAACAAGGTCCTTGGTCAGCTGGAGGATGGATGGTTCAGAAACCTGCCTGGTGCCTGCACACCTCTGGTTCAATACTTTCCCCATCCTGCTATCTCTCTTCCAGTAATGGCACTTTATTTTTTGCCAGCTACAGTAATGAAATATCTCTGTAAAGCTGCCAGCCAATAAACCCTGGCTCATATATTACACAGGCCTTCTAAAATTCTTTTTCACGGTGTAAAAAGCCAAATTAACAGGTGAGTACCAAGCTGGTTAATTTTCTTCTTAATAATTCTACATATTCCAGATTTCACATGCGTGAACTTGGCCCAGGACTCAGTAGACCCCTGCGTGTCCAGATCACACTGGAGTCGATAGTGAAGGGGAGCAAATCTGAAGTGCTTTGGCTCTGAACAGAACCTGGATATACAGCCTCTACCTCCATAATGTGGTTACAGGTGAGCCTAGGCAACAGCATTTCTTTGCTATCAGTCTGGATTTTAAAGCAAATTCTGCCACGCCCTGCTCACAGCCCCCAGCTCTCAGCTCCCAGAGACCTTCTCGGGATCAGGTTTTACGGAGAGTGAATTTCAAAGCCACATGGATTCGTGGAAAATTAATTTCAAAGCACATGCCTGAGCACTCACCAGCCTCCGAGTGTTCGTCTGATCGGGGGCTGGAGCTGCTTCCACGCAGGTCGTCCCATCGCTCCCACTCAGCTGAACACTCACTGCCCCCCAAAACTCTTCTTGAAGCTGCAGGCAGTTTAAAAATGCAACACACACTCAGGTCACCCCAAACACTAGTTACACCTGGGGGCAGTAATTATCAGGGGGGCATCAAAAAATATTAAATTAACTTGATAAGTCAACTACCTGCTTATTTCCAAGCAGCCTGTGCCCTTCCTGATTGCAGAAAAATAAAAGAAAAAAAAAAAGGACTTGCTGTTAGAGCCCTGGGCCTGGCAAATGGAAAAGGAGAAAATTAAACCTGGGAACACTTCTGGGAAACTGAGTCTGTCACTTTGATAAATATAAATACACAAAAAAAACAAGCACCAGCAGCTTCCCCTGAGTGGGAAGATTTATAAACCCTGGACAAGCAGAGAGCCTGCCTGAGAGCCTGCCCAAGCACAGGGAGGCAGCAAACACCCCCAGCCACCTCGGAGGAGCTGCACAGCTCCATCCTTCCCATTTCAGCAGAGGAATTGGACCCAGGGCCAAGCAAAGGGCTGGTTTCTGACCAGCAAAGTGTTGTCCCAGGGCCCAGTGTCTCTCCCACTCTCTACATCCTCCCTGCACAACCTGCATTTGCCTTCCCAAGGTCAGGGCTCTTACACCCTGACACGGTTCATCCGTCCCTTCCAGCTCAACCTGTTCATCTCCTCTTCCCTCAGGCTCCAGTTTAGCCTTGGGCCAAAGTCCTCCGGACAGAAGGAGCTCTCTGGACCTTGCAGAAATCTTTCTCCATGGTCTTCTTCTCAGACCCAGCAGCCCAGCCTGCAACGGTCTTAGCAGAGCATCTTCCCCACCTGAATCAAGAGCATCCTCTGAATCCTGAGCTCAGCCTCAGACAACCTGGTCTCAGGAGACCACAATTTTGGATGAGGGCTGGTGGCCCGGAGCACCTTCCTGCAAGAGGGGACACGCTGCCCTGTTACCCCTCCCAGAGGCTCAGCATTGACCTGTGAAACCCAAGCAGCTCCCTTGAAACACCATTTCTCACCTGCACGAGCCAGGCAGGGCTGAGCTGGCTCTTTCTGTGAATTACTGGCACCAAACAACCTTGCATTTAAAGGCGGCTTCTATGCGTATGTGTCCATCAATTATTTATGCATAACATCTCAATGAGCACAAAATTGGCTCATTTAAGCTCAGTAAACAAACATTCAGTAATGTAAATTCCTAATAAATCTGCTATTCAGCTCAATTTAAATCAATAAAACAAGTTGAAATGACACAGCTAACAAAATACACCGTCCATCAGTGCTGGGTCTGAGTCACTCATCTCACACTGGACTTTGCAGAGGTCCTCTCCAAAGCCAATTCATGCCATAATTCTGACACACATTGCAAATCATCATACGTTAAGAATGGTTTTTTGCACTTCTTGGTGTTTGATCATAGAGCAAAGGAGACCTTGCTCAGGCTTCATCGTGATGCTCCAGTTTGTACTTTGAGATGAGGCAACGTCACCCCATGGGACTGATGGGCTGGGTAACTGTGAGCCACCCCCATTGCCTGGCCTGGAGAAGGAGTTTGAAGGCTCTGCAAGCCTTGGAAAGCAACAAAAAGGTTGATTTCAGGCACCCGAAGAATGATGTTTTCAGATATTCTGGACCCATAACTAGAAATTCTTCCATGTTCAAAGTAAAAATCCTCTTTAATATAAAATAGCTTGGATCAAATATGTTTCAGGTTACTGTTGGGTTTGGAGTTTGTTTTGCTTTTTAATAACCCTCCTGCCAATAACATCTAGTGCTCCATGAGAAATGTTTGTGGCATTAATTGCAATTAGAGAAAAAAAAGAGAAGAAAAAAAAAAAAAGCGAGCCAGCAGTCCAAACCAAAGTCTGCCTGGAACGGCTTGAAAGGAGAAAATAAATAAAATGGTTCACAGGCTGCACCGGTTCCTTTTCATGCCTGCATGTGGAAAACGTTAAACACGTCCACCCAGCAAGTGAGGGTCCCCACGGCACCTCCCACCAGCCGTGCCAGGGGGGAGCAGGGCACCCGTGGATCCACATTCACACACCTTTGGGCAGAAATCAGAATAAATCTTCCCTTTCTGCCTGGATACTGCATATGAGCTCCATCTTCCAAGCAGGTTAAGAAAATGGACATTAAACCAAAAGCCATCCTTGGAGAAGGCAAACCCACCCATCTCTTGCCATAGCAGCCAATCCAGAGACACTTATTTTCATTTCAGCCTGAATTCTCTCAGATACTCCAGTTTGTTAGAGCCCACTTAACAAATGACTGGCACTAGAAAAAAAAAAAACCCACACATAATGAAGTACAACTATAGACTCTGCATCTTCTACAAGCTTAACTGCAAGTGAAGTCCATGGAGTACGGGTCTGTGAAGGTTTTTTGCACGCGATGCTGGGCCTTCCACCAACCTAATAGCACTATTTGTTGAGATAAATTGCATTGAGTGCAAAGGGTGGGAAACACAACAGTGTGGGCACCACTGCAGAGCAGAACCCACCTCCAGCTGTGGTGGAAACTGGAGCTACAGGGATTTTTCAGACTGACCAGGTGGGGACAGCTTCAGAGCTAGACCAAGCGTAACTGGCCACTTCACAACTTCTCAAACTTTTTTGTGCCGAGCATCATTATCCCCACACGCCACAGAAAACCCCCACTCACTTTGCCAGGCTCAAGTTCTGACCATCCTAGGAGTGATTTTTCCTTTTCCTACACATTTTTGGAGCACCTTTGTGGGGATGAGCCCCGCTGGGTGCTGGCAGGAGGGTCAGCACAGGGTCCTGGTGCGGGAAACAATTAATTACACCATCTCTTTCCGTGCTGACTACAACGGTGTTGTCATCTTGCCCCTCAAAAGGCTCCTTTGGGGGTGTGCGGGGGCTGAGGGTCAGCACGAGGTTGGGAAATAACACCTGAAGGCAAAGGGCTGAATAAAGGGGGGCACTTTGCTCATGGGGTAGCTCTTATTTCATAGAATCTTAGACTTTTCACCTGCCTCTCTACCAACATTTTCACAGCAATGCAATTACACAGGTGGCAAAGGCATGGAACGAAAAATAATCAAGGGACAGAGGATTAGAAATGAGATGCCATCAGACACTTGGAATTGCTGTTAGCAAGAAGGGCAAAGCCTTCATTAGAAACACTCTTTCCTGAGCCACAACTGAATTTCTGATGTCTGAAATGAACTGATTGGTAAATTATAGACGCAATCACGGCACAGGTTGTGTCAGTTAGGGGTGTCCTCAACGCTGCACCACTCCTGCAGATGTGGAGGCCGTGGCTGAATTACAGCACAAGGAAGAGAAGAGCAACTTAGGCAGCTTTGCATTTAGAACCAATTTCGACACTTGCTCAGAAGTTTCCTCATTACAGACACCCCTTGGACTGCACAAACCCACCCCAGGGACCACCCCAGGTCTGTGCAGCCCCGGAGCAGCACTTCTTCAGCCACAGGGACTCAGCACCATCCAAAAGGAGGACTGAATTGGGGAAAGGCTCAACAAAACCAAAAAAAGGCTTTTTCAGCAGACTCGTTGCACCCAGAGCAGGATGATGCTGCTAAAGGCGATGTCCTCAGGCCCGGTTTTATTTTTATTACCCTTCAGTAAAACCAAGAGCAAAATAAAAGGCACAATAAAGGGAGATCCAAACCTCTCCTGATCGGATTATTTTCAGCCAGCTTCTCTTAGATTTTCCCCTGCTAAAGCATGGGAGGGGGAAGAGGGCTTTGCAACAAGGCAGCTCCACAGCCCAGCTGTGGGGCCGGCTCTTTCTGCCGGGATGCAGGGGATTGCTGTGGAGACACAGCAGCTTAGGGGAGGTCACACAAACAGTGTTAGGATTATTTTTTCTTTAATTGATGCTGCCAAACAGTTGCACATTTTTTAAGCAAAATCAGGAGCAGAAAGCACACAGTGGACACACACAGGGACCCTCAAGGGAAAGGACAGCTCTCGTTTGCACAAGCAATAAGCATGGGAGATGTTGGTACATCAACTATCCAGCCACCAAGAGCCTGACCCAGGACCTCAGTGACCATAAACACCCCATGGCTCAACCAGCACGAGGGGAAACTGAGGCACGTGAAAGCAAAATTATTCCCTCTGGGTCCCTCAAGCTCAAAAACAAGGCAAATCCCAGCCCCAGTGCCCTCCCCACAGCCGAGCTCTAATTGTTTAGAGGCTTAATAAGTTGTAACTTAAAACTAGTTTATGGCTGTACATAGAAGAAGAAAAAAAAAAAAGTCCTGTCGTAAAGTATTTATTACACTTCCTTTGGAAATGATGACAGTCCTCCAGTGAATGTTTTTATTGTTATTCATCATCTTTCGAGAGGGTTAGACAGCTCTGAAATACAGCTTTAATATGAGAGCCAAATGAGAAAGTGCAGATTTAAGGGAAACCTCGGCAGATCAGGTTTCACTCAATGCCTGCAGCACTTACAACATGTGTTTCTGATCTGCAGCTCGACTTTGTTGTACCCAAACTGAAACTGCATTAAATTCGCTTCGGAGGAACTGTAAAAGGACAAGAAACGCGCACACACACACACACACACAAAAACACACAAAAAAGGCTCGTTTTACACATGCAACTCCCGCATAATCCATCACCTGGAGACGGAAACGGGATTTATCCTGCTGCAGGCTGCGACACCGCTTCAGAAATAAGATAAGCAGAATCAGTTTCCCATTTTACCCAGTTTGTGGTTTGAGCAAACAAAACTAAGGATGTGATTGGAAGCGGTAAAAACCCCGCCAGGCCCCTGCAAGGTGGTGCTGCAGGTAAAGCCTTTAAGCAGACAATCTGTCTGGAAAAATATGCCAAATTTTCCTCGATCAAAAAAAAGCTTTGTGCGTGCACAGCCCGTGTCACCCTGCCCACAAACAGCCCAGTAGAAAGGGCTCAACATCTCGCAAATCCCCTCTGCCCCACCAAAATGGGGCTAGAGCAGAGGAAAACCCATGAAAACTCAAGGAACATCTTTAGGATTAAGATGCCACGACACACTAAGGCTTTTTATTAATTATCTGTATTAATGCAAGAGTGCCTGCCTGAGAAGCCAGCTGCTTTGCCAAAGCCCTAGAAACAAGCTTGCCCTGGCTGAAAACCTGGAGACAGACAGTTAGGCAGCTCCAACGAGAAACACCCACTGAATCCTATTGTGCTTTATCACCCCCTTTCCCCCTTAATTCATCCCCATCACAGGCAGGAGTGAGGATGCACCCTGTGGTCTCCCCCAGACCCAGCCCCTGCCTCCCACTCTGGCAGGGCAGGGATGGCAGGAGAGACCAAATTCCTCCACACCTCCTTTAAATCACAGACATGATAAATTCCTGAGCTTTATGGCTCCTATAAATACTCAGCAACGTAACCCTGTTACCCTTCCCCATAACAGCCTGCAATGGATCCTATCAGAAGAGCTGTCTAACCAGACCGTTTTCTTCTTATGGTCTGGACAGATAGATATGGACCCGTATCTCCACCTGTGATTTGAGCAGAGGATTCGCTGGGTGAGGAGGGAGAAAAGAAAAGAAGAAGAAACCCATATAAACCCACAGGGATTTGCTCACAGGAGTGTAGGGCAGCAGTAAGGCAGCATCCCCACTGCATCCCCCTGGGTACTACTGGTACCTGGGTACCACCGCATCCCAACCGCATCACCCTGGGTATCACTACATCCCAACCACATCACCCTGGGTATCACTACATCCCAACGCACACCCTGGGTACCACCACATCCTCCTGGGTACCACCACATCCCAACCACATCACCCTGGGTACCACCACATCCCAACGCACACCCCGTCAGCAACACCCAGCCCATGTCACCCTCCCAAAAGCCCCAAGCTCCTTTGTCTGGTTCAACAAAGGACCATCCCTGCGGATGCTGGGGGAGAAGGGAGGATTCCCCAAGCACTGGGCAGCAGATGCTGGGGAGCCGTGCAGCCTGTTGTCTGTTTTCACTTTGTTTAACAGCTGCCCTTTGGATCGTGCTACTTCGCAGGCTGTGGACGACAAGGCCATCACAGGAAACGCAGCCAAACATTTACCTACCCTGCTTTGATTTAAAACAGCTTGAGGAGGGCTGAAAGTTTGTACGTCAACATTTAGCTAATCCAACCTTTCCTCCTGCCAGAGAGAGCAAGCACTGAAGAGTTAATGAAAATAACTCCTCTGCCCTAAAGAAATCATAGTTTGAATGTAGAGTCATGCAAACTCCAATCACCCTCGCTTAACACTTAGACAGAATTGTTTTAACACTTGATTTTAACTTAAATAAACATGCTCAGCGCTGCAGACAGGGGCACGGGAGCTCCCTGCTGCTGGGCCACCAAAAACCAAGGCAGGAGGCGTGGAATCATAGAATAGTTTGGGTGGGAAGGAACCTTTAAAGATCACCTTGTCCAACCCCCCTGCACTGAGCAGCGACATCTTCAACTAGATCAGGTTGCTCAGAGTCCCATCCAACCTGACCTTGAATGTGTCCAGGGTTGGGGCATCTGCCACCTCTCTGGGCAACCTGTGCCAATGTTTCACCATCCTCACTGTGAAACATTTCTTTTCCTTATATCTTGTCTAAACCTGTGCCAATGTTTCACCATCCTCACTGTAAAACATTTCTTTTCCTTATATCTTGTTTAACTCTAGCCTCTTTTAGTTTAAAACCATTACCCCATGTCCAATCGCAACAGGCCCTACTAAAGTCTGTGCCCATCTTTCTTATAAGCCCCCTTTAAGTACTGAAAGGCTGCAATAGGGTCTCCCCAGACAGGAGAGGTCAGAGGCATCTGCATTTGTGGGGAGGAGACACCATCCTGAACCCAATAATGTTGCCGTGGCTCCACTCTGTGACAGCTCAAGCTTTTTTTTTTTTCCTTTTCAGCTAGCATTGAAAAGAAAAAGGCTGTCTAGCGATAGCATCGCTGAAAGGATGAAGCTAATTCAGAGCCACCCTGGAGACATCTGCAAGACGAGACGTTCCCCGGTGACTTCTCTGTCCAGGATGGTCCCAGCCCTGGTGGCCTGCTGAGAAACACTGCCCTGCAGCCCAGGCCAGCAATTTGGAGGGGGTCTTTTTGGGGAAAAGAGAGGAGGAGGGACTCATCTCCCTGACCCCGGGGCTGGGATGCTCGGAGGGCAGGTCTCGCCTCCCATCTGGGCTGGAAGCTTAGAGTGGAGCCAGTCGGTCTGACGACCACTCGCTCTTCCTTGCTTATAAATGCTGAGAACATCAGATAAAGCAGGAGGTCGGGGTCAGCCCCTGTGACTACTTTATCCCAGCCACGGAGCAGCTCTGCGTGTGTCCGGGTACTGGGGACGCTGCAGCCTCTCCCTTTTTATGCTCCATATTATTTTAAAAATACCTCCTTTTTTTAGCTCTTCTCGCAACAGACCAAGGGAAAAGGCTACAGATTAACAAGCACCAACCCAGGAGGTTTCCACATTTTCCCTGACTCTGCACAATGGCAGAAATCCTGCCTCCCATCTCCCCAGCCCCGCTCTTTGCAAACAATAAGTTGCTCATAAAATTTAAGGTCTGGGCCCTTGGCTCATCTCATCTTCCCTGCTTCATATTGCAGAATTACGTTGCTTTATAACATCCTCTCCCTGCTATATCATGCAGAAGACGACTGAGCTCTGCTGAGCCCAATAACTGTTTGATTTAAGCGTCTTTTCCAGATAGCATATATAGCATATATATTTTTGCTGCTGTTGCTCTGCTGGCAATTCTTTCCCAAGCGATGGCCTAAAGCCAGAGGCTGCAGAGGGACTTTTCCAGGGTGCAGATTAAACTGTGAAGCTGTTTGCCCCAGATGCTGAGCATGTCACACATCCTTGCTCCGTGCAAGGAAGAATATTTGTAGTTATTTAAGAAAAAAAAAAAAAAAGCAGCTCTTACACTGGTTATAAAACCTGGGTGTGAACAACTTCTTCAATGCCTGGGGTGGACTTTTTGGGCAGTGCCCTGTCCTCTCCTGCATGTGAGTGGTACCATGCCCAGCCCATGGGAGCCACAGCTTTAAATTTTGCATTGGGCTGAGCAGCTCTTTGGCACAACCTGTTGCTTTTGCCAAGCTAAAAAAATTAAAAGAAAAAAATTTAAAAAATAAAGGAAAAGAGAGGGAGACCCCAAGCTCTCCCCAGCAGAATGGCAGTAATATCCAAACCTTGAAATTTTTGACAAAACCCCAGAATTCTTATTCCTCAACCCTCAGCATCGCTCCCCTCCCAGCAGCGGCCGTGCCAAGTTGTCTCCAGCCCAAAGCTGCAGTGGGGGAGCCAGAAACAGTCCCCTCAGGTACACAGCTCTGCCTGGTGCCTCCTCCCAGCTGTTAGAAAAAGGGTTTTAAACCCATTTCCTCAGCAGTTTTTCATTCTGAATTCAGCTTTCCTGCGGCACACACCGAAGGAGCGTCGGTGAGCAGGGCTGTCACCTCACCGCGGGGACCGGCCAGCCCTGGCTGGGTGGCTGTGATGCTGCTGGTCCTCCATCCTTCTCCTGCAGAGGAACCAGGACCAAAACACCAACTGGTTTTCCCAGCTTGGGTTGTGCATGCTGTTGGGTGTTGCATTCGGAAATGGACAGTCAGACCCTCCCACAGTTTCTACAACAGGACAAACTATTGACAAGAGAGCAAAAGCTTCAGGGAACAGCATTTTGGCCCCTGGGTTCAGAGTCAGTCCAGCACCCATAGGGCACTTTTTAATGTTTGTCCCTGAAAACAGGTAGAACAACAATTTTTTCACTTTCTGAGTGGGAGTTGCATTCTTACACGATCTTTTCCAAGAGCCACTTGGTGAAAAACAACCCTCCCATGATCTGCAAAGCTCCCAAAAGAGGTGATGGGCAGAGGATGAGCCCAGGGCCACCAGCTGGGGCTCTGCAGCTCGTCCCCTGCCCAGCACCCATCTGGTTAATTAATTTGCCACCATTCACCCAGGGTTACCCTGGGGGAGGTGGATCAGAGCTCTCCTGAACGGGGCAGTGACACAGCCCTGCCCCAGCCACCCTCTCCCACCTGGCTCAGGCACCATCACCAGTACCACTCCCATCCCACGAGCCCAGGCAAGACCCAATTTTAAAATATGTAGGCTGTATAAAAGCAAAAGACACATTTACAAGCAGAAAAGTCAGGATTGATGAAATAAAGAGGACGGTACCCTGCCCTGCATCAACAGAAAACCTCCGTGTCACCCCAAATCCCCACATCCAGGGACCCCGGCCCCAGGAGCAAGTTTTTTCCTTCGAAGTAATGCAGCACTGCTCATCAGCTGCCTGCCTGATGCCCTTGCCCTTCATGCAATTAAATGCCTTTTGTTTGCATCGTTTTCCCTGCGATAAGTAAGAGCAGAGCTGCACGGGCGCCTCGCGGGCTCCGCAGCCGGCAGGAGGCCAACTCACTTTTGTTTCCAGGATCTCACGTGCACCAGCTGCCTGCACGCATATTTGCTTCTTTAAAAAGCATTCCACATCCCCCCCCACCCCACCCCCCAACCCCGTAACTTGGCACAAAATCTGATTTCCACAGTATTTTTCCTTCTTTAAATAAACAGAGTGTAACGTGCAATAATTACGTTCTGTGGCTGGAAACTTAAAACGACCAAATACAGACTTGGGGGTATTTGTCTGTCACGTCGGCTGCGGAACGGCTTAAAGTCTCACAGGGACCAGCCCATGCACTGTACCTCAAGAGAGGTGTGTCCTATTTTATTTTTTTCTTAAAGGGATGATTCCTAAAGGAAGTGTTGCTTTGTATGGATGCAACACCCCCCGCCCAGCAGCAGCTTTTAATGCTATGGCAAGACAAGCTGAACGGCACTTGTTGGGTGTACGACCCTCTTCAGGCATTTCTTTTGTGAAACCTCATCTCTGCAGCAATTTGCATTTATGATGAGCATGGAAATCTTGTAAAAAAAAATAAAAACTCAATCCACTTTGTACTGAGAACTATCCCCTCTACCCATCACTTCAGCTGCAGTGGACAAGTTCAGGGTCCTCACTGATGCAGCCCCAGCAAAGCAGAGAGGGCTTTGCTTTTTGGCCTGGGATGGAGGATGCTGAGGCTCCATCCTTCACTCCAGCCTCTTGCTGGAAGCAGATGGCAGAGTATTTTGCATTTCCATTCAAGTCAAGCGTGAAGGAGAGCGTGTCCTTCACTAACAAGAGATCGGCTACTATTTATCTTACACGGGTGACTTCATTGTAGAAATAGTACCAGAGAGAGGTTTAAAAGCTATTCCTCAACAAGCTCCTTTCTAAACAGAAAAAGAGTAGAGCTCAGAAAACAAAAAGGAGAAACGTTTAGATGTGCGTGTTCTCAGCAAACTGTCATCCTTTTATAAATTTAAGACTTCTTTTTGTATATTAAAACTAGAAATGTAGAAGTTGACTAACTGGCATCACTTTTTTAAAAAACATTGTAGAAGTTGACTAACTGGCATCACTTTTTTTAAAAACATATCTCAATTACAGATCCTCAAGCAACAGTTTGGTTTCTATTTCTTTACCACCAAAGGTTGAGACGTTTGTTCAAGCAGTAGCCCCAAAATAAGGGCATTTTAAGAAATCAACCCCCAGATCTGCAGGTGCAGAGCAGCTCTCACCCACAGGTCACCCCAAAGCCCACTTCATTAGTTTTAATGCTTCCTCAGAGCGCAACAGGATGGACCTGGTGGAGGATGCTGATGGATGGAGCTGTGGGCAGGAGGGAAATACCTGCTGACGATGCCTGGCTGTGGGCCAGCCCGGGGAATGGCGAACGGAGGGAGGACTAACAATGTCAGGAAGTTGTTGATAACTGACTCCACACTCGCTAACGACATTCATTTCCTTTATTTCCCACCTTTCGCTACCCCGGGCTCAGCGCCTCTGCCCTGCAACGCTGCTTTCTGGGCAATAACAGCACAACAGCAACACCTTGGCATCTGCCTGGCTCTCGCTGCTAGAAAACAGCCTGCAAGAGTGGGGGGCAAGAGCCATTGCACTGACGTGCTAGAAAGTTTCCACTGGAGAGAAAAACCTCTTTAAAAAAGGAACATATTCTTAAAAATGAACAAGGGTGCTCATAGACTTGGTTCTATTTTTGCAGTGGAGGGATACCCTCTTCTCTCTCTAAGGTATAGACCTTATCAGCTCCTGCCATGGCACAAGTATCTATTATTTCAGTGGTTTGCAGATTGAAGCCTCCTTTCTAAAGGTCACTGTTAGAATGGGTCACATTACCGCAGCACAGGGGGACACCAAGACCATTGCCACAGGGTCAGCAACTTGCAGAGGCACTTGCAAAGGTTTTAAATCTTTTCCAGCATTCAAACCTATGTCACTATCTGGGTCTGAGCCATGATAAACCCTATTTATCATCCCAGGGGACTTGGAGAAGTACAACCAACCAACCTTGCAAACAGATTGACCGTTCACCGGGAGCAGAAGCCTGTCAAGGACAGTGGTGGAAACAGTAAAAGAACCCAAAGAAATGCTACCTTAGGTATCATTTTCTTTTGATTTGGCTCATACTTACATGCTACAGGATCTATTGTTATGACATCAGGCCACAAAACCTGATGGAGCAAACCTGATAAATCTCTGCCAATGACTGCTGGAAAGTTTCTTCAAGGAAACCCTCCTATATCATCCTCGATCATCCAGCAAAATTTGGCAGCTCCACTTCACAAGGCTAAAAGCAAAGCTGAGGTTTAAATGAAAACATCCTTGGCTGGACTCTTCTCTACTTTAATTGAAAGATTACAGCCCCCATCCATAGGGAAGTATAAAATCCTGTTTTTGTAATGATGCAGACTACAGCTGCCATCACTATTGAAAAGGTCTGAACAAGTAAATGGGTGAAATAAAACTAGAAAGGGTGTTCTGCTACATCTGCCACATCTCTGCCCTTGGACCACTGTGGAGGACTGCTCCTGGAGGACCCAGAGCTTCAAAAACAGCATTGGAAGTGACACAATTATTACAGGCTTTACGCATCCAAAGACTTCTGAGATCTTTCTGACTGTTGGAAGACTTGGAACTGGCTTTTGCGTATTTTGGATGACCTATTTATCCCAGAATTGGCAAGGCTGTGGGGCCGTTTTCCTCACCAGGCAGGTCTGGGTCATGGGCAGTTGGTAGGAAGGAAGGAAGGAGGTGGAAACTTTGCGTAAATAACAGCCCTCGCCCCTTCCAACTCCCTGCCTCATTGATCCCGCCCGTTCCTTGGCAGGGAGGAGGTGGGGCATGGGGGTTTGGTTTTGTTTTGAAAAAAGTAAATCCCTTTTTCAACTGAATTACATAGCCAGGGCTTCAGATCTCTCGCCAGAGGCATGTTCTCACTGTCAGTAACAGACTTTAAAAATAAATATGCCCCATGCCTGCCAGTAACGGGTCTTCTCTAATTAACCAAGCATCCTGGACTGCTTTGCTGAACAATTTTGGGTTTCTGGTGCTGGGCAGCGGCCACCTTTCAGAACTGCTCTCCATTACATAGGGCCTGGATGAGCTCTGCTGGGTCCCTCCCAAATTCAGCTCCTCCGAGAGCACTGGCCCCCTTTTCTACAGGAGGGGGGTGGCGGGGGTAAGGAGCTGCATTAATGCGTTAATGGGGTGGCAATGAGGCAAAAAGGACATGCCACTGAGGTCTGCACTCAATCATGGCCAGCACCACGAGTCCCAGTAGGTATATGGCATGATACGCTGAGCATACACAACATCTCAAGGTGTTTTCTGTACACACATATGCCGTAGGGTATCACATGCACTGTATTATTCTTGTAGTGGGCCCTAAAGATTAATTATTAAGAGCAATTTGGCTTCCAAGAATTCTCCACGCCAGGCATTTACTAGCCCAGATGGATTTGCTAAGGAGCACACATGCACTGAGGAACGGTGGCCATGCTGGATCACACCCAACCCACACACCTCTCACCCCATCTCCTGCAGCAGCCCTGACAGCAGCACGGGGAAAACATCAGGAATAACCCCCCAAAAGAAACTAGGCGGGCTCCTCGGCTTCCTGAGGAGCAGGCTAGGGACTACACTGCCCCAAACCAGCCCCTTCCCTTCCCTGCATCCCCCATCCCTTCCCCTGCCTAGGAACTGCAAGGAGAGGCCCGTGCCATCGTCCCACCACATCAGTTTCTGATCCCACTTTATAACATCCCACCCGGCCCTTGTTGGCTGCTTTTACCCAATTTTTGTGAGTGAGTTTTTGACATGATCAGCAAAACTCTGGGCTGAAATCTCCCACACTGACTTTTGACTTTTTCTTCAGCTTTGCTCCAAGTCTTTCTCCATCTGTGCCTCTGCACAGCAGAACCCTGGCAGCCTGGAGGCAGTTCTCCTTTGAGAGGAACACCACTTGAAGGAGCAAGAGCACCTGAACGGGTCCAAGCTCTACTTTATGCCTGGGTCAATCACAACATCAGCATTCAGATAAAATCTGGTCTTTACCCTCTCTGTTCCCAGACCCATCCTTGCTCCAGCAGCCAGAACCCCACGGCACCTACACAAGCCTCCAAGAATATTGTTAAACTGCAACTGGGTTTCTTTTTTTCCTAATTTTGGCTCCTTTAGTTTTACCTGCCTTTTTCTTCTTTAAGCTAGGAAATGCACATTAAGAGGAGAAGCAAAATCAGGCTAGTGCTACCTGTGGGCTGTCCCAGGGGTGGGGGTTGTCTCCTTCATCAAAGGTCTGTGCTGGTTCACTGCTGTGCACAGAGCTCTGCATCTTTATCTTGACATGGGATACAAATACTATTCAATACATCCACTTAACTCACCCTACTAAATTCTCCATGCTTAAACTGCTTGAAAATGGCCACAGACACACCGGATGACCCTGTCTTTAAGTGTTACTGTCTTTGTTTTTACCTCCTCTCTGGCCATTTCCCCGTTCTTCGCTCTCTACCGGGAAGCCTGTGAGCATCAGCTCCAGAACAGCTATTGGTTTGTGGTTTTACATACTTTAGACACCAAAACCAGTTTAAAGGGTTAAAGGAGTTGGTGGAGGACAGAACCCCCCTGGAGCCACACCATGCTGTGACCATGTCCTGCCATGGCTGCCATCCCCAGTTTCATCCCCCAGTTTGGTCCAATCCCACTCCTATTTTTATATTCTAATTTAACATGTCTTTTTTCCCCACTGGTTACACTTGAGGCCTTCAAGACCACAATTTATGAAGAAAATCACTATATTTTCCTAGGTGATGAGAAGCACAGCTTCCTCAGCTGATGAGTTTTCCCCTGCAGATACAGCCCTGGAGGGGGATGGACCCCATCAGCACGATATGGGGAACGCACACGAGAAGCCAACAAAAAAAAAGCAGAGACGACCAAGCTCCTGTTGCTGCAGCGCCCAGAATAGAGTGAAATTATAATCCCAGAGATAATAAAGAAGCTTTATTCCAGCCGTCAGTCAATCTGCCTCCACTCCTCGCCTGCCCTCCAGAGAATACTTTTAAAGCCCGCAGACACGTAGGTGATGATGTTTTATTACATCTCCTATTATGAAGACCATATAGTTCAAAGCAGATGATTTAGGAGCTTGAACCTCACTCAGATGGAGTTGAGTGAACCCGTGCTCCACAAGCAACGGTCTCACAAAAAAATCCCTCCCGTGGGCCCCGTGGGAGGGTTGCAGGGGTGGAAACAGCAGTTCGTTGCCCAAGTCCAAGCAACTTTCGGTGATGCCTCTGAAAGCCCAACGCCCAAGGAGCAGTTGGCTGCCCACACACTGAAAGAAGGTCCTCCTGCGCCTGACTCACGCACCCAGGCTCAGCTGCTGTGAAACCACCTTGCAGGTAGTTTGCTACTAAGAAAAAACAAAGGGGAAAAAAAAAAAAAAAAAAAACACACAGAGGAATGCAGTTTCATTTGCAGTTTCCTGAAACCTGAGCAGAAAGTTTATAAAAACTTTGGGTCATGTTTGGAGTTAGGAAACAGAATGAGAAATCGCTCTCCTTTTCCTCTTTCTGTTTGCTGAGCAGCACCACCGATCCCACAACCTTCCCACCGCTACTGCTGCTTCCCCCCCTCACCCCCCAACAGCAGCTCAGTTCCAAGCCTTGCTCTGTTGGCTTGGACATAAATCAGACAGCGAGGGTCTGAACAAGATCCTTCTTGTAGTTCACACACCCTCGTATGAAAAAAAAAAAACAAACACCACCAAAGGATTAAGAAAGTTATTCGATCCCCACTTCCTAAGTCTGAATTGTCTGGAAACTGCTGTTACTTCAGGTCAGAAGAAAAGCAGAAAAACCCCAACCTCTGAATGTCAAAACAAAAAAACAAACAAAAAAAGATGTTTTCCCTAAGAAGTAAGCGTTGACATTGGAAATGAGGAGAGGAGCCAGTCTGAGCCATCCTGCAGTGTTTTCCTCGCCTGTGACCCCCAGGACTGTTGGAAAATTGGTTTGGGCAAAAACACATCCAGAGAGCCTGTCCTGGAAACCCCTCACACAGGCTGCTTTGCACCAGGCTGCACCAGGGAGAAAGGACACTGCTGAGGAGATCTGGGGACATGCACACTGAAGATGACCAGTGATGAGCACAGAGGACCTAGGTGCAAGGTGGGGCTCGGGAGCCTTCCCGAGAGCAGGAATTAACAAAGGTAGTCCATCACGAGAGGCCAGGTCCTAAGCACCCCATCCCTTAGGGAAGGTATCTTATCTCACACTGGGCATCACCCAGCCCAGCCATCCCACTCTATTTCACTCCCACGTAATTCTCCCACGTGCTTTTACAGCCCCAAGGGCAGACACACAACAGCCAGCCCAGCCATCCCACTCTATTTCACTCCCAAGTAATTCTCCCGTGTGCTTTACAGCCCCAAGGGCAGACACACAGCAGCTATGAGACACCATCTGCACCTCTGAGCATTTCCCCCACATCAGCACGTAACACACCATTCCCGTGGCTACATGTACCATAAAGCAGAGATGCAGAGTCCTACAGGAGTGTCCCCTCATCACACCTCCCAGCTGCTGGTGGCACTATGTGGCCGAGCATGAAAAAGAGCATGAAAAGGCCATATGGCCTCCTCTTCCATCGCTTCTGCTCACGTCTAACAGCAGAGAGAAGAAAGCAGGCTGGAAATCAGGGTGGGATATTGCACAAGGTGGTTGATATACGTTTACAAAAGCAGCCTGATTCTAGTATTTCCCAATTTTAAGGCCTGAACTTTGCATCTTCCACATTCTTTTTAACATAGGGTGGCTTGGGTTTTTTTGAATGTGGTTTTGAAGCAGAGGCTTTGGAGGTGGCACGGGAACGGGACCAGAAAGGCTGTGGTCCGAGCGCTGGGGCGGGTGTGCGATGGACCTGTGATATTTTGTTTTGGGGAGGAATGTCACACTTCTCTCTCAG
The DNA here is from genome assembly GCF_001431845.1 of Calidris pugnax. Classification (NCBI taxonomy): domain Eukaryota; kingdom Metazoa; phylum Chordata; class Aves; order Charadriiformes; family Scolopacidae; genus Calidris; species Calidris pugnax. Next base: position 309,251 of record NW_015090969.1, on the reverse strand, counting down.
GCCAGGAGCACTTCATTCTGGAGACCAATCTGGCCAAGAAGGAAACAGAGCTACTCAGGAAAATTATTTTACTATTTCTTGTTGCTAGTAAGTCTTAAAGGCCAGATCACCAGCAGCTGTGAACCCGCAGAGCTGCACCGGCTCCAGCGCTGGCTTTACCTGCTGCTGCTCAAGTCCAACAGTCAGTCATTTAGATAACAAATCAACCTCAGAGATTTCAGTTAAGTGCCAATAGTGGGAAATGTCAGCTTTTAAATCCTTGGCTTTCCATGTCAGCAAGCTGCTGCCAGCACTGGGACAAGCTTCTGTCTCCCTGCACGAATGAGATTCACCTGCACTCGTGGTGGATCAGTCCAGCCCAGAGCCAAGGCCAACATGGTCTGAGAAGTTAGGGGGTAGGGTGGATTTTAGGGTCCCATGGCACTCCTGAGACCCTGATCTCTGGAGCTGCATGACTCCAGCCAGAGCCACGTGAACTATTCCAGCAGGCGGATGGAAGGTCCAGGTGCCTTTGGATTTTGTCCCATTTTGCCACATATTCATGACTGCTTTACACAGAGAGTGCTAACAGAGACTTTAAGGACTGCTGTGATCACTTGGTCCACAGCCCATCCTTGTGGTTTTAAAAAAAAATGTAAAATCTGAAAATAATCAAGAAACACCCTGGGAAGGCTGCACTTGGAGACCTCTGTGCCACAACTGTTCAATCCAAGGAACATGATGATCCTTACAAGAAAAAGGTATTTTCACCTCCTTTCCCTGCAGGAAGGCGGATCAGCCTGACTGCAGAGCCCGCTCCTTGGCATTGAGCCCACCAGCCTGGGCCCATCATTGCTTTCCAGCTTCTTCAGGTTACATCCAATTTTTTCCCACTTTACCACCCTGCCAGAAGAAGAACCCAGCATTGCACTTGAGTTTCTGAAGGCATCAGTGTTTTTCTTCCAAATAAGCCAGGCCAAGCTCAGCTGGAGAGCTCTTGGACACTGGAGAAGTAGAGATGAGAAAGCAGAGCTAAGCCAAGAAGGGTAATTACAAGACAACCTCCTTCAAAGTGAAGCTAGATCAAGTCACAATCACACCTCCAGCAGCCACCCATGCCAGGCCATGCCCATACGAACAGCCACAGCAGCTACATCAGAAGAGCCAGGAAGCACCAAGATGATCACATGCCCAATCGCCCAACAAGAGACTTCACCATCATCCACAGATTTTTGCACTGTGGGACCTGAAATGCCATGAAAGCAGCTTGGAGCTGCTCATGAGCAGTCCCTCTTCCACAAGGGATGAAAATCTCCAGCTGGTTTTAAGTATGACTAGCCAAAAACAGACATTCACACAAGAAAAGTGTTATCCATTTCTGACTAGCCAAAAACAGACATTCACACAAGAACAGTGTTGTTATCCATTTCACTTGAAGTCCACTTTATTTTTTACTACCACCCTGAATGTCCAATGCACCAATGTAATGAACAGCAGAGAACGGAAACATTTCCATCTCCTCTCCCCAAAGGATGCATTACCCTTCAGCCCCTGGGTTAACTCCTAGGGTTTTTCCAAGTGTTTCACCATGTAGGGTTGGAAACAAACTCGACCAGGCACGTCGCGTGCCTTGGATTACTGCTTTTAGATGGGTCACAGCTGTCTCCAGGAAACTAAGCAAAAAACAGTCTCTTCTGTGAGAAGTGTTTCTGACATTACGATATATTTTGCTTTTCATTTGTTTTTCATCTTGCATTGTTGGTTGCCAAAAGTTTTGCCATCTGAACAGGTCCAACCAGCTTTCACTGCATACCTTTACTGAAACCAGCTCTAAATATGAATGGTAATTACGCGTTGAGGGCAGAGGAGACCATTAAAATAAATTACCTGGATTCTGAAGCCTATAAACTGTCCTCCTATGCAATTAAAGTAATTTCATATTTCAGTTCACTTTGTCACCTTGTCTATCTTTCCCCAAGTTGTAAATTAAACCCAGGAACGTATATTAAAAGCCTGTGAAGTTCTCTCTAATAAATGGGATTGTAGCATTAGCAAGAGGAGCAGATGTGATGCACGAGTCACACTCTCCAGCCTGCAAACTTCCCCAGTCCCTGCAGCTCACACAAGTGCCATGGGCCACTGAGCTGCTGGAATTGGCTCCCTGGCAGGGATGCAGGGCCCTGGTCTCACCTGCTGCTGTCTCATTTGCCCTAATAGCTTCACACAACTCTTCTTTCCTGCAGAGTTGCCCTGCTGAAGGGCCGTGTCCCTGCATCCCACCACTGCAGTGCGTGTCTCATTTGCCCTAATAGCTTCACACAACCCCTGCTGAAGGGCCGTGTCCCTGCACCCCACCACTGCACTGCAGGTGGATGGTGAACATCACGCTGCCCACATTTCATGGTCCATGTGGGACTGGCACTCTCATTTCCTACAGCTGCCAGAGACCATGTTTGCTCTCTCTTCCCAAGCCAGTGAAAATCAGCATCCGCAGCCGTGGATGCATCCCTCTACAGGCAGCACACGGGCCTGTAACAGTGTCTGTGGACATCCCCATTTTCCACCAGCAGCACCAGGGTGCTGATGAAACCCTTCTCCTCACTCTTGACCGTGGATGCATCCCTCTACAGGCAGCACACAGGCCTGTAACAGTGTCTGGGGACATCCCCGTTTCCCACCAGCAGCACCAGAGTGCTGATGAAACCCTTCTTCTCCTCATTCTTGCAGCTCAAGGGCTAAGGAAATGACTCTTTATTCTTACTGCACACTGAAGCAAAACAGTTCATTTTGTTTCATTTCATCCAGAGCCTGACCAAGTTAAACAGAAAAAAAAATCTCATTGACTCCACTGTGCGTTGGATTGTACATTTAGAGTGGTCTCTGTACCACTCAGAGATCCACCTCAAAGCACCACCTGGGATGCTGCACTGATTTCATCACACACCCTGGCTGCAGGGTTACAAGAGCACCTCGTATCCATCAGCAACATGGAAACCCCTCTGTGCAGACAGCAGACACCTCTCCACCTGGCTGCAGGGTTACAAGAGCACCTCGTACCCACTAGCAGACAGCATAGACACCTCTCCAACCACCACCACCACCAAGCCCTTCATCCTAGCTGGGGCTGGAGGACCTTCAACACGTTGAAAGACATTAGAGGACACAACAGAACTAATGACAGATGCTTGCACTGATTAAATAAAGCTCAAGAGAGGGTTTGAATGGGATAATGGGATCCTTGGAGCACCGATTAAAATGACATCCATCACGATGTCTGGCTTTGTGTGAGACCTGGTTTGGGCCATAGAGGTGGCAAAGGCAAAAAGACCCGGGTCCACAGCAGCCCATCCCACCAGATCAGCCCCGATGCTCCTGCAGTGGTCTTCACCACTCGGAGGAGGGACGGCGGCACCAGTCCTCATCTGACCGCTCTGTGGAAACCCAGAGTAAACATTTGACATCCACTAGATCAGCTCATTCATCCCGCCACAACACATCCCTTATTGTCCTCCAGACAAGCTCCGCTGTGTTGTTCGTTTGCCTGACCTTTCCAGCGAGACCCCGATTGCCTTTTGGCGACACCGGGCCCTGGGGGCCGCATTCCTCCTGCCCTGTGCCAGACTGGCCAACATTGTGTGGTGGCGACGGGCCGGCCCGGGACGTCATCGGGTGGCCCAAGCGTCGGACCCCGTGGTACCCACGGCCCTCACTGGTGCCAGCAGACCTGCCGTCGCCGGGCCGGGCCGGCCGTCGCCAGCCCGCGTGGGCAGCGGCCAAAGAGGTGCTGAGACCCCACCAGCCCTGGGAAAGAAATGCCCACGGGTTTGAATACCATTAGCAACCCCAGGCTGGCAGTGCATCCATGGCATTTATTGTTCCAGGGCACAAGAGCTCTTTAGGGAGAAAGAGTTTCATGAAGTGCCTTCGCGGAGAGATTAGACCGTTTCCCTTCATTGCTATTATGCTCCGAGATAAAACTGGCGACGGGCGGCTGGTGGAGTGTCTGACTCTGCCTTTGTGTGCTCCGGGGGGGGGGCCTCCGCTGGTTAAAAGTGTTCCCAGCAGGGAAAGTGACCCCACAATTTACAAAAAGGGACATTCTCCAGATCGGCGACGGCCGGGCTGCGGCTCTGGGCTGTCTCAGAGCAGTCAGCCTTGGGGATGAGGGTGGCAGGGGCAACGTTAATGTCTGAACCACCATTTCAGGAATCCCACCCTGGGAGAGGGGACACGTGCTCCAGGGAGATGGCTGCATCCTGTTCTGAAGGCACAGGGGGACAGCCTTGAGCATCCCCAAGCCTAAAGATGAACTTCTCTTACTGTACCCCATCAGCTTCCAAAACTCTGCGCTCTAGATATTTACTATAACCACCCATTTACTACATCCTCAGTGAAGACATGGAGGGGAAGCTCCATTAGATGGGATTCTATGATTCTATGGGATTGTGTCAGAAAGCAATAATTTTAGTTACTAAAGAACGGTGCATAGGGGTAGTTGGGCTGGGTAGCTCCAACTCCACGCATCAAAACATTTTCCTCCACTTTGTCACTACGCTGCTGGTGACCCAGGACACGTGGCTTCACCCATTTCTCTTCTGTAAAATGAGCACATACGACCTCCTTCATCGAGATCTACCATGAATCCCCATTTGAGAGTTAATTTTTGTCTCCACACACCAAATGACACTATTTTGTAGATGCTTATGGAAAAAAAAAAGCACACATCTCAGAGACACCTGCTCCACGATATCAGCTCAACTCCAAACTTCTACAGCAACTGCAGAGGCAGAAGGAGGAGAGAGGAGACCAAGAGCAGGACTTGCAGAGAGCCAAAACCGGCCAGGAGCCACCACAGACAGAGCTCTCGGCTGCCAGCGCCGTACAAGATCTGTCTTGCTGCCACCCACCCCATTTCTCATTTTCTCTTTTCATGGTTTTGCGATTAAAAGCAATTACAGTCTAGTCATATTCATAGGCTCACAAGGCACCCTGAATGAATGCATCAAAGACAGGGCTACACAGAAAACCATGGCCAACTCAAAGCCACAACACTTCCAGTTGCGTTCCTTGGTTGCGCCGGGGCGAACACGATGGGGAGTTAGGATGTCTGGAGAACAAAAGAGCTACACAAAGTATTCCTGCCCGACTTGAATCGCAGCCCCGACTGCTGATACAGTCTCAAATGCGGTAATTATTGCTGGCTTTGAAGACTAATGTGTGCAGAGTGCACTTTCCACACCTATTTCACCCGAACGACAACACTTACCTCATCCTCCCGCGTACCTGCTCCTCCGAAGCCCTTTGTAGTCCTGCCAGGGCAGCTCATTATTGCTCTCAAATGCAGCTTCATCTGGAACAAGAGACAGTAACTTTATGCAGGAGAGAATGTTAAATGAAAAAGGTTGCCCTGAATTACAGCTCACATCACCATGAGAAAGCCTTTTTTTTATTATTATTATTATTTCGACCCACTTGATGAGGGGAAATTAAAGGATTAAGTTTCCAAATGGATGTCTATTGTGCACACCTCCCACATGCCCGGCCCTGGCTGGTCCTTGACCTGCCATCCTGAAGGACCCTTCTCTCCCCAGTCTTTTCTCATCTCCTTTCCATCCAGGCTATCTGTATGCTTTGTCAGCACAACCCAAAGCCAGATCTCATGAAGTCCCTTGTTGCAGTTGAAGACTTCCACAGTAAAATAGCAAGAAGAAGGAGATCCAGGGAAGTGCTATAGAACCAAGGTGGACTTTCCCAACATCAGCCTTGCAGGACAGCAACCAGACTTAGAAATCCACTCTCCTACCCCCAGCCACATCCCTGAGGCAATAATGAAGGTAAATCAACTCAGAAGAGATAACATCGGAAAGCTCAAATAGCTCTGACCTGGTGATGCGGAAAAGAAAGTATGTTTGCCCAAGAAAATGCTCTGAGGATATCTTAAAGATGGTCTCAACCAAGCCTGAGCACTGTGTCAACAGTGAATGCAAGCCCTGCAGAGCAGCTGTGTGGCACCAGCAAGTTCAGCAGCCTCTGCAGAGCAGCACATCCTAATCCTCCTTCCCAGAGACTGCTTTGAGCCAGTTGGTCCCCACCACAATCTGCTCATACCCACCCAGTGCATGTTCAAACACAGGGTGGCTTTAACCAACAAAGCTCCATGAGATAAGATTGCTTGATCAGCTAAAAAAGAACAGATAAATTTGGTTTATTTGGTTCCACAGGAGCTGGAAGAGTCCCGCAGAGGAGGCTTAGCACCCATGCACCATTAATGCCACCAGAAAGGGAAGGGTAGGAGATGACATGCAGCCAAATGCCAACCAACCGAGGCATCTCATTTGACCAGTTCCTGCCCACCTTGCCTGGACACCTGTGTTGGTGAAGCCAGCAGAGGAGCCACCGCATCCTCCTGGCACCAGGCTGAGTGCAAGCTCCAACCATGAACAAGGTTGTGTCTGTAAAACACTGAAAATGTTGGGGGTGCCACAGGAACATGGCAACCCCTGCAATCATTTTAGACTTTTTTTCTGGCCCCATGGACTGTTGGGTTAGGGAATAAATCTGCAAGCACTTTCCTTATCCAGGCTGATGTTGGGCAGCGCTAAGAAGTGCCCAGTTTCACCGGCTCCCCAGTGAAACTGGGGCTCCAAGCCATGTAAGAGGTCAGCAGAAAGCCTGTAGCACTCCACTTGTGAACCTATAGGTGCATCGAGGCAATTCTGCCCACAGAGAGCTGAGCCCCAGGAACCTGCAGAGCCCAAGTGTCCACAGAGCACACACTATGCTCAAAAACAAGAGGAAACTGGGGGGGGGGGGAAAACCCATAGCTCACTACTAAAAGGGAAAATAAGCCAAATGGGTTTATTATTCTGGTACTCGTGGAGGTGTTCAGAAAGGCAGAACATCAACTCTCCGTCGGTTATAAAGTAATACAACAAAACAGATGCTCTTTAATATGATCATCTGTCCCCAGCATTAACATCTGTGCTGGCATGTTAATGAGCCAAATTACCAGGAGCACTGCTGATCCGCTACATCCAGCAGTGCCTGACCCTACATTTTGTAGTCCTCACTGATGTTTGCTTTTTAGAGCATATTTAACAAAAAAAACCACAACCCCTCCTAGTCCCCCAAAGAGCAAGCATACGCTATCTCCTTCAGAGCTACATCAAGAAAAGAAGAAATCTAGCTTTGAGGCACAACTTTGTTTAACATTTTAGAGACAGCACTTAAGCTATCAGAAATCATCTTTGCTGGCTAAACCCAGTGCCTTCTGAAACCAGCTCCTGTCCCTGCAGCTCTAATCCACGCCGACTGAAAAAGCCTTCGGGTGTCTATCAATACAATTTCAGCCTTAATTACAGAGCACTATTAAGTAACACTATTGTTCCCTGAAAAAGCCTGTCGAGTTATTTATTAGGCAAGGATTTGGCAGATTGAGCCAAATTGCCAAACCTTTGATAAACTGAAACCTCATTTTCCCTGTGATCTCAATGAAACAGATTTTTCTTTCCCCCCCCCTCTTAATGCTTTGAAATCCGAAGTCTGAGTAGTTGTCACTAAGCGATGCTGACAAAGGGCTATTTTTCTGCCACTCAGAAAAACTGAAATTTTTCTAGTCTTTGCAGTGAAAAATAATCTGGCCAAAGTGACTTTTGTATTTCATGTCTGCAGTAGGCAATACACTCTGATATCAGCTCAGGGCACTGTAGCAACCATAGTACATAGTCCCTGCTTTATGAGCTGGGGACCACAGAGAAACAAACCAGAAACCTTCCCCCCCCTCCCTCCCCCAAGGTGGCTCCTAAATTTCTCAATTACAATTTAGCCTGATACACTCTTTTGGTACACAAGAGCAGAGATGCCCTTCATTGGAGCCTTACCCTTCCAATAGGGTGCAAACCCCATGGGGACCTTCACCTGCCACTAGCCAGGAGCACACACATCCCAGGGATTCTCTGATGTCTGATATGGACTCACACTACAGCCTGGCACAGATGTTAGCCCACCACTTGCCACAAGTGGCTCAGACCTGGCTAAACTCACACCAGGAATGAGTCTCTCAGACCTGCCGCAATAAGGAGCTGGCCCACAATAAGGATTTCTAGATGACAGTGCAACCCAAATTGTTGCTACTTTCATCAGCAGCACAGTGACCAGAGACCAAATGCCACTTCGGTACTGCTAGAGAGTTTTGCCAGCAGGACCACTGGTTTATTCCATCAGGACAGGCAGCATTAAGTGACAATTCAGTTTCCAGACCATTTCATTGTTTAAACATTTATAATTATAAGCTTTTTCTCCCAATTATTGTAGAAATACATTTTTTCCACTTAGTGCTTGCGAGGATGATTATTGCATTTCTAAATGACACAGAGATGACACTTGTGGTTGATCTAGTCAGCATCTCATGATGAATCTTCAAGTAACTGTCAGGAAGACAAGTGTTAATAGATGGATTTCCCTTCCTACACCGCACAGGACACTATCGACCCTGATGGGCTTGCTCTTGCTTCCTTGCAAGAAGGTGCTTTTCACTGCCAACAGCTAATTCCTAAGCAAATTCTTTTCAGATGTTAATTACAGTAGAACATGGTTGAATTTTACTGACCCCATCAAATTTGACAGTCAACTTCTCATCTTACCCAGAGCCACTTAAAAGGAAAATAAAGTTGAATATATCTTCAGGCTAAAATATTTGTTAGTCTAAAAACCTGCAAGCTTCAACCATAACCTTGCAATTTCCCTTGTATGTATTTATGCTGATAACAGGTTCAGGACAGTAATTACTGGGCTTGTAAATACAAGCAAATATCAGGTCTCAGGGCTAAAGGCCAAAACAAGAGTGTGTCTGGTGTTCAGGAAGACTGGTGACTTATTGTTACTCAATGACACACAGACAAAAGAGATTTTATTCCTAGATCAAGGTAAAGTGCAACACAAGAAGTTGCTTGAAACTCAGGCAGAACTATTTTTAAGAGTGGGGTCTTGGAGTTAATCCCTCCTCTTTGCTCCTTCAGGAACAGAAGACCGGCAGGTCCTTCCCATTAGATAGAAGCGAGGACCTGTGGTATTTATTCCTCCTCACTGTTTTTTTCCAAGCCTTACCCATCCTTGAGTACCTCCAGCTGTTTGGGCACACAGAAAAGCTGCCTTCCCCCTAAACCCCGAGGCAGATTTCCCATTTCCAGCTGACAGGCTACCCACACTCGGTCACTGGAGAGGCCAAGTGTTTGACCCACAGCAAGGATCAGACAGCATCCTTTTTTGGTTTGTTAATTTATTTTTTTTAAACAAACTTGCCCTCCCTGTCACCTGCCCATTTATCACCGCCATCCCACCAGGCTGCAAAGCCTCAGTAAGGCAAATCCTGCAGGAAACATGAATGGAGTAACTGGGAAGTGAGCGCCCTGGATGAGAGCCAGGTTGTGCACGTTCTTCCTTATGGAAGTCCTCCTGCAGGGATTCACAAGGTCTCACTGTGACTGGGGATTATACAGAAGAGGAAAGATGGAAGTTCAGTACCAGTAGGACTAGAGGTACAGAGCATCCCATTTCTAGACCAGAATGAGTTCAGGGTAGGGACAAGGCACTGAGATGTTCATCCCTATTTGAAAGGGGTAACCTAAGAACATGCCAGCTTCTCCCATCTAGAGCCTGCATCGAGGATTTGCAGTCTGCAGCCAGAAGATACACCCTGGGGAAACAGGACCAGAGATTTTGGACACATCTAATGGCTTTGTCTGATATTATACTAGTGGGAAGCAGTGAAATATTTTCCAGGAAGATGCAGAGAACAAGCAGATTTTAAGTAGGACCCTTTTAGCCAGACCCACCTCCCCATCACCTCCCAAAGCAGCCAAACGTTGCTGCTCCATCCTGTGTGCTGGGGACACACCAGCCCTCAGCCCTGACCCTTGGTGGTTGTCTCCTAATGTTTCCCAGCTAAACCAGGACAAATCTCTTGTGCTTTGAGCACTGAAGAAGAGCCCTCACCCCCTGCACCACGCTCACACTCATGGCTCCAGAGTAAGCAGAGGGACACTGTTTCCTCAACACATTTTTTCAGCTTCACATGTGGAACAAATTAGTGGCCACATCCACCCCACACACACTCCTTGCTCCTCTGGGTGTTTTCCACAAGCTCCTGACAGTTAGAGGCGGCTGGATGTGATTTTTTTTTTGTTTTTTAGTCCCTCTGCTGTTACGCTACAGAACCTGAGCTGCCCTTCCAAAGACAGACAGGCAGGGCTGGTCCATTTCTATGCCCTTTTGTTGTTTCTCTGTTTCTCAGGAGAGTTTTCTCCCCAGGCTCCCTTTACCTGGAGCTGGGATCCAACACCCCCAGCCACAGCCCACTGATCCTGCAGTTCCCTTTAGACAGTGACAAAGACCCAAACCTCAAACCCCATGTAAGCACAGCGAAGTCCCCCGAGCAAAGGGATGAGTTCTGCTGTGAGTCACATCGATGTACCCACCAAGGGAAGGGGGGGACACTGGCAGGGTGAGGAGGCAGAGCTCCAAACCCATGGTCCTGCCTCTGCCTATGGCCAGTTTAATCCCTGCGTGTCACTCGGCTTTTTGTGCCAGCACAGAGGAGAAGTAGTTACCAGTATCAAAAGGCAGGACCCTGGGTGAGGAATTAATCCAGCTTCCTGCACAAGTTAATCCAAGTTCTAACTCCTCTTCTGCTTTGCATCCACAACTTTTCTTACTTCTCCCTATTTGGTTGGGATTTAAACCTTTCTTTTTACTGTACTTCAATTTCTTCTCATTTAAGAGACACTTGTATTAGCCTTTCCTCAGCTTTCCTTTCTCCCTTTGCTTTCCTGAGTCTGTATTTTCATTTTTTGCCCCTTTTTGTGCTTTGGGGTTTGTCATCTTTCCTGTCCCTGCTGATGGATCTTTCCTCCTTGCCATGAGCCCGCTAAAGTGCCTTGTTCTTCCCTGAAGCAGGAGAAATCTCGCCCAGATCCCACACATTTCCACCTCCAGACAGAGCAGTCAGGGGTAACATGCTCCCACTTTTATTTGAACCCTCGGGCTGGAGCAGTGCTGGTGGCCACGCACATCCTTGGGGGCTCCTGGCTGCTCCCAGCCTTGTCTGCAACAACCCTCCTCCCTCCCAAAAAGTCAGAAGAGACACACTGGAAGGTCTCAGCTTCCCATAGAGAAACAAAGTCACTCTTGGTGGTATCAAGGAGGTGTGTGGAGCATCAAGACACATAGCCACCAAGGACTCTCCAGGTACAGCCAACACCTTGGACAGAAAGGTCCTGCTCTCCAGCTCCACAGGACACAGCTTTGGCCTAACTAGGCACTGTTTTCTACTCTCAATTCCATGCCTGGCCCCAGGCTACTGGACACAAACCCAGTAAGTGGTTTTTTTGGGGTTTTTTTTGCAAGAGCAGCCAAAAGCATCTGACAGGCATTATCTTTCAAGCTTAGATCTTAAGCTGCCATTATCTTCCTCGATCAGGATGCTCCTGAGGACCAGCAGAGCTGGAGCAAACCTGATCCTGCAGGTAAAACCAAAGCCCAGGAACATTCCTCTCCCAAAGGAAAAAGCACCAGCTTTTGTGAAATGAAGATTTTGCCCCCGCAGCTATCCCTTACAGAGGCTGGTGCTCTCACAGGTCTCCCAGGGTCGGTAACAACTACAATCAGGGTTTCTCTTGCCACATTTTATAACAAAGAATTTAAACTGTCTGTAAAGTTAACAACTGTGAACTAATGGCAAGCTGCAAAACAGGTTCCTGTTTTATCTTGAAGGCTGCTGGTCTCAATGTGAATCTTTGAAAGCATCACTGGAGCTTCACGTGCAGGCAGAGTTTTAAACATATACTCAGTATAGTGCTCTAACGAACACAGATTTTTTTCTATACCTACTTCTTGCTTGCTTCCTGCACTATCACAGCACAGACAAGGACAGAAACTCGCTTTTTCCACTGAGAAATCTCTGCCCAGTGACTCCTCTGAACATCCTCCAGCCACGCAGCCTCAGCTGTGCCTTTAGCCCTCCACAGGAAATTCGAGCTGACATTCGCAGGCATTGAACACTTGGTGTTTTGCTTTCTGATCCTCCGCAAAGTCTAGTTTTCAGGCAGTCCCAGCCCACCCCACAGAACATCCAAGCTCCTCCCCAGGGCCTGCAGGAAAACAGATGAAACCAGTGGCCATCCCCATTCCCTATCCATCCCTCCCCTCCAGGCAGGAGGTCTCAGCAGAGCCTCCATCAATGGTTTCAATCAGACCACGCACACCAGGGGACAGCACCTGTTTAAATCACTTCCAAAACTGTTTTAAATAAGTTATTACAACTTGCACACAGAAATGCAGCCTGAAAAAAAAAAAAAAAAAAAAAAAAGGACTTCTGGCTTTATGACAGGAAGAGGGAAGACCAAACTGTGAGATGCATTCTTGTAATGCTTGATAGGAAAAAATTTGGGAGTGGTTTATCAGGCATATGCACGGCACGTGGCCTCTCGGGTATATACGTTTTTCTCATGGCTGAATCCTTTATTGAGGTTTTCGTTTTGGACTGTGCAGCCTTTGAAGCCGCCAGCTGAGGCTGCTCAGCAGGAGGATGTGTTCAGGACCCAGAACCTGGGGGAGCTTAACCCTCTTTGTCAGAAAAACCCACATCACAGGCATCCCAAATGCTACTTCCATCGCCTCATAATCCTCCAGTGCAGGATGCCATGGCCATTAACACAGGCATAACCCTCCTGCACGAGCAGGACTATCTCTAGCCACGTCGGGTCTTTATCCAAGCTTCTCCACAGAGAGAATGTTTTCCTTGAGTTCATTTCTAAAGAGTTTTTTGAATGCTGACCACAACCGAAACAGGGCAATAATTCCCCAGACTTATTCTAGTTGTTTCAAGTGCCCAGCCTGCTGATTAAAACTCATTATGGCTTCATGCTGAAAATGGGAAAACTCCCAAAAAACTGCATTTCCAATAAATAATTCCCCTGGGGAGCTCTCTTTTCGCAGCCCCTGGTTAACATTTCTGGATCAGTACCTGGGAGGAGATCTCTTGCATCGGGCTGCAGCTTTGCTCTGTACATTCACATGGCCACAAACGCCAGCCTTCACCCCAGCATCTTTATTTTCCATGAGGAATCCCAAGCCCTCCCAGAGCAAAAGATTGACAGCAGGGTGCTGCTGTGAGCATGGGGAGAGGGTGCAGACCTGTTGCAAGCAGAGGTGGCTGCCTTCTTCCACCCTTTCTGCCAGAAGGTAACATTGCTTTGCTTTTATGACATTGCAGCCTTTCTGTAACGAATAAATCTTGGTTTAAACACTGCTGAAATGTTATGTAAACAGCTTCCAAGAGAAACAGCATGTTTGTGCTGTTGATTATATCTGAGCTGCTTGTACACATGAGCAAGTTCTTAAGAATTGCAGAGATTTGCAGCCTCGAATTAGCCTGTCAAGCCCACTAGCCTCTGTGAAGTTACTCCAGGCCAAGGAGAAAACATTTTAGAAAGAACATTTCCGCGAGACGAAGCTCAAAGCCATTAATAAGTTTTTTGGGACACCACTGGTCTCAAACTCCACCAACTTCATCTCAGGCTGGCCCATGTACCCAGGATGGTGGCTGTCCCCTCTCCTCCAACACAGTTTGCACAGCTGCAGCTTTCCTCAAGGTTTGACGAATCTTTCCAGCAACATCTGGATGCGCCGATTACACAATGTGTTATACTGATGCACTTAAAATCCTCACACCCTGCATCAGGGCACTTGGAAAAAGCCATGTAAGAAAAAAAGCCAGATTTATTTCTCCAAAGTCATCTCTGCACAGAGCTTCTCAACCGAGACAGAAAGCAAAGAACCTTTACCCCAGCACTGTGCCAGACTCCAGCTATGTTTGCAGGCAGGTATTTTAAAGCCCACCCCACAGTGGAAACCAGCAGCACTATCAGCATTTATCTCCACTACAGCACAGATGCACCAGCTGTGGTTTGGTGGCTGGAGAGTCCCCTTGCCTCAAGCCCAGCTACAGCCAGACCCAGCTGCCAAACATCTGCAAATCCTGCCTGTTCACCAGTGTGACACCTACCCATCAACTTCCACAACTCTTTTGGATGAGCAACCATCTCACACCACACCAGGCACTGGCATCCCCAGTAGGGTCATCCCTAGCTGCATCCCACAGCAGTGAGCTCTGGCCATGCTGTGCCTTTATAAAACCCTGTTACTACTGGAATTCTCCATTCCAGATGCAGCACAAGCCTAAAGTTTCCAGCAGGCTTGCGGGAAAACAAACACGGGGGAAATGTGTGCAGTTACTCAAAGTCTGTGGTCAGTGAAATGGTTTCAGCAGAAAAACTTCACCATCCTGCTGATGGGCTGGCTCCAGAATATTTGTGCATCTGCTAAACAAAGTCCCTGCCACACCAACAGTATCTAAAAGGACAGTTCTGACTCAAACTTCTGATTAATTTCAACTTAGGCCACTTCTTTAAGTGCCTCTACCTCCTCATAGCAAAAGAAGAGGGACAGGACTCAAAACTGATGCCTTGTTTGCTTTTGGGGTGCAACTCCATGGCTATCTACAATAATGGGGAAACTTTAACAGGCTGAGCTTCACCAGCTGGAACAAGGAACACTTGTCCTACCAGGATGCACGTCCAGCACAACAGGGACCTCTCCAGAATGGGGAAGGATGAGAAAAATCAGCTTTTTCTCACCCTGATACTACTACTATGGCAGCTCTCCTGAATGGTTCCCAGCTCTTTCTAATCCATATAGGTGAAAATGGAGCCAAGTAATTCTCTGCTGTGGCCAACACCAGGGGTTAATTCACATTTCCCATAGGAAACCCAGTCCCCCAAGGCATTGCTGCTGCTCAGCCCCACAGTGGGTTTCACATTGTCCAAGGGCAAGGGCTGCCCAGGGAAGCAGGGCCTGAGTTTTCACTTCACCACCTCCCCGACCATCCCCACCTTGCCCAGCAGCATATCTGCATTTACGAAGCCGTGCGTTATGCTCACCAGATGCTCTCAGATAACACTGGGGCTCATTACAAGTCACACTTTTATCTTGCATGAGTTCACCAAAAAAAAAAATCATCTGCGAGAGTCTGTAAAACATGTTGGCTGTCTAATTTATAAAGGCCTGTTAGGCTTTAAAAATACCTTCGGGGAGAAGCGAAGTTGCGAATAATCGCTGTCACCATAATGGGATTTCAACCTGAGCCACAAAATCCAAGACATTCCAGTTTCAGCCTAATTCACATTTGCTGAGCAGTCATTCTGTTCAGCTCACAGCTCAAATCAGCCCAGTTTATATCCGTTTTAGAAACATGAAATTCTCCGTGGAAATTTATTTTTGTCACCCAGATTCCAACATGAATCCTGAGCTGCCGGAGCAAGTTTGTCCCCTCAGTGGCAAAGGCAAGTCCTCTAATCTGTGACAAACCCATAGCCAAAAAAATATAACCAAAGAAAAACCCAGTAAGGTTTCTCCCACACATTCACTAACCATGTAGCATCCTCCAAGCAAGGAGCTCTAAAGCAAAGGCGACACACAGCATCCTCTAAAAACCAGATAGGTATCCTCCCTGGGAAAGTTTAGCATCCTTGCCACACACAGGGTGCCAGCATCACTCTGACCAGGGGTAGAGCAACTTTTCAGGGGTCCTTTTCGAAAACATAGCTGCAGAGGAGCTGTTTCAGGCATAAATCATTCCTGCTAGGTCCATCACAGCCTCTCGTTCTCTAGAGATGACAGCTCTGCAGCAGGTTACACAGAGTAACTTCTATACCATCCCTCCCTGCTTCTCACAATGGGCAAGCTCTGCCTTTCCAGCTAATCTGCCAAAGCCTACTTTAGAAATTAAGGATTTTTTTTCCATAATGAGGAGGATTTTTCAGTAGAAACAGCACAAGTTTCCCCTCTGCGTGTCAGCTGTCGCAAGGAAATTGCAATAAGGAGCACAGAAAGCCAAACCCACAGCTAAGCGATCTCTCAAGCCCAGCTTTGAAAGCCCTTGTGAAACAGGGAAGCTTTCCAGTTTCCAAGCTGTCCGTATTTACCTAATGAGCTAAACCGCTGTATCCTGTTTGTAAAGAAAAAAAGAGCAACGGGATTTCATGTCCAGCCCTGCCACAGCTCCAGAGCTGTGATCCCACCTCTCCTTTGCACACCCAAGTGCCCTCACACCCCATCACACAGCAGAGATGATTTGCATTAGAAATGGTGCTTTTCACCAAAGCTACACTAAACTGCATCAATCCAGCATCCCATTATCCCCTTCTTTTCTGTCCAGTTTATTTTATGTCTCACTCTTCAATCAGCCATCTTTAGGCACTTGTTGCTATTCAAGGGTTAAAATATTTGCTGCTCACACACCTGAGGGGGTTAAGACAGAGGCTTTGGTGCTGATTAATCATTAGCAGTAATTTCCTCAGCATTTCCTGCAGAATAGTATCTAAAAAAAAAAGAAAAGGTCTCAAGAAGACTGGCTGCTCTAGGAGCCTTGTGTGATGCTTTAAATATTTAAAATAGTATATCATTGCAAGTGCAAAAGCAACTCTTTCAGGATATTTTAAAATGGGTTAACCTCCACATAGGGCCATATTAAGTGAAGCAAAGTTTGGGTAAGAAACGCAAACTTGCAGAAAGCTACATACAAAAGAAAGAAAAATAGTTTAAGTAGCTCTGCAGAAAATAGCTTGAGTTGCAAAACCTCCTCCTCAAACGCAACAGAGTATGGAGAAGTCAGCCTTTGGTTTGCAGAGCAGATGGGTGCACAGAACAGGGCATTTTACCCCCTCCCAGGCCACCCTTTGCTGTGTCCTGGTGGGGACCATGGCCCCAGGAGCTCAGTGCTGATGGCACCTACTGAAGGAAGCAGCTCTGCTCCCTCCAGGCCTTTTTAAAGATAATCGGGAAAACAGGCACAACTTGTCCTGTGACATTTTTCTGTTGGGCAGTAAATCGCAGTCTCCAGTAAATCCCCACACAAGTCCCCAGCTGGGGCCAGGGGAGGGTGCCCAGGGTGTCCACAGAGACTGTGTCCCAGAAGCTCTTGGCTCAGCAGCTCAGACACATCTGCTTTCCCCTCCCTTGTCTTGTTCGGGCTCCTAATGCCTGAGCTGCAGGATCCACCCTCCTGCAGGAGACAATCGTTCTCTGGATGTTTCCAGTCACTTCTCACACTCCACAGGGACTTCGAGATGGTGAGGCTCTGGAAGAGGTTGCCCAGAGAAGCTGTAGCTGCCCCATCCCTGGAGGGGTTCAACACCAGGTTGGGTGGGGCTTTGAGCAACCTGGTCTGGTGGAGGTGTCCCTGCCCAGGGCAGGGGGGTTGGAACTAGGTGATCTTTATGATCTATGAAACAAGAGCAATAAAATAAAGCAATACAAAACTGAACTTAACACCATCAGCAAACACTATCTGGAACAAAGAGCATCTCTTGTCCTCACTGATGAGTTTTTGCAGGTGACAAGCAGCTCCTCTACAGTGGAAGTGTTCCTTGCTGTGACATCCCTTATGGGACCTACTTGGGCAGGACAGGAGGACCATCGTGTTCCTGCCACCCAGCTCCATTCCAGGGGGCAGGCAGGCATGCTGGCCTGTCATTTAGCAGAGCAAGGATGTGGATGCCAAGTGCCTTGGCCACCTCTCCAGGTACCACCATGCAGGAGAGCCTGGGTGCTGCAGGTGGGACCATGGGACCGGGGTGCAGATGCTCCAGGCTGCTGCGTGGGCTGCGTTCAAAGGACCTCCAGCAATGAGGCTGCAGGGGTTTCCTGTGCCACATGCTCAGATGTGACAGACAGACATCTGGCAGAATTGCTGCTGAACAGGCCGTTAAAAACACATGGGGACTGATGGACCATCCCCTTCAAGGCCACGCACAACAAACCACTCTCCCAAGACACCAGGGCTGTCACTCCCACAGCAAACCCTGCCAGCTAGATCTTCTCCTCACCTTCTTCCCCACACACAGGACAGGGGTTTGGTGACTGTCCCACAACCCCCAAGCCTCTAGGGTTTCCCCCAGCTGGGATGGCTGCATCCTTCATGGCAGCATCATCATCAAAGTCATTGCAACTCGTCTCCAGACAGCACCAAAAATAATGACACTTTTATTCAATTGTTGGGAAGCTGTTGAAAACTCAGCCCACCAACTCTGGGGCAGAAGACAAGACTCACTGTCATCTTCTCACCCATATTTGCATCTCCAGCTGGGTGCTCTCCACTGCAGAAGGTTGCCCAGCCCCAGCACCTGCCCTCACCCAGTGCAAGGAAGTTCATTGCTGGATTTGGCTGCCTCATGCTTTGTGGTACTCCTTTCTTGGCTGATTTCTGGTGGTGGTTTTTGTTTTGTTTTCGTTTTTTTTTTAGGGGGTGGCCCAACAAATTAGCATCATTTGACTTTTCCCTGCACCGAAGCATGCCACAGCAGGGGGTTGGAACTAGATAATCTTTAAGGTCCCTTCCAACTCTAACCATTCTATGATGCCATGTGCAGCCAGTAAATAAAGCTAAATTCCACCTATTATTTCAGCAATGGTGATACCCCCTTCCTGCATGACCCGTCTTGGGACTAACCCTGGAGTCAGGTTTGAGATCCCCAGGCTCTCCAGCAAAAAAGGCCATTAAGCAGGCAGCTGTTTGCTTGATGGAGGATTTTGCACGTAGATTCTCACTGTGATTTCTGTATAAAAATGCTGGAAAAGTCTTTTCATTGCTATATTGATATTGCTACAAAGGACATTCATGGGACAAACCCATGAAAGGTTTGTACAAAGGACAAACCCTTACTCTAAAAGTGACCTTTGGTGTACCTGGAGGAACAAAAGTGTCTCAATGGATTCCTAAGATAAAACTAATTAAAAGGAGACTTTTGGGGGAAAGAAAATCAAGGAGCAGAGGCTGGACTTAGGGCTGATAAACAACTACAATGTGGGGGCAGTTACAGGGAGGCACAAGATCAATATTGCCCGTGCCATTTACAGCAGAACTGCCCAAATACACACATCTCCAGGCTGTCCC
Organism: Calidris pugnax; assembly: GCF_001431845.1. Lineage (NCBI taxonomy): Eukaryota > Metazoa > Chordata > Aves > Charadriiformes > Scolopacidae > Calidris > Calidris pugnax. The sequence goes on along the minus strand of NW_015090969.1, from coordinate 290,263 downwards.
AAGACCTGGGAGACAAACCTGGCAAACTTCAGTGTAACTCAATGCTTTTGGAGTTAAAGTCATTGTGAGCAAGGTCACAAGGGAAAACACGGGCTGACACTAACACCATCACACTTGCCCCCCCCGATGCTGCAGGCTGTGCACCAGGGCAGAGCTCTAACATTTACTTGTCCCTACGGGCACAGGAAAAACGAGTTAACTGGGGTTATGAAATCCACACGTTAGTGTTTGTAAAGATTCAGAGATGAGAGTCACTATATAATTATTTTTATAGCACGCCCAATTCCTTATCAAGAGACCTGGTCATAACCTCAAAGGTAACTAGAACGACGCTTTGGTTTAAACCAGCCCTTTCCCAGCCTGATCTGGCAGTAGCCAGGCTGGTGCAGGGCAGAACACGGCTCATCCAAGCCGTTGAAGGACAAGTCAGGTTTCAGAGCCCAGCCTAGGCTGGGAAGATAAAACAAATATTAAAAGGCAAGAGACACTCTGCATGAATAGCACAGGGACCACGCAATGCCACTGATACCACCCAAAGCCACCAAACCCTTGCGTAGGCCTTTTTTTCCCAGCCAGGATAAGCCTGGTGTGAATTAGGAACAATTCCACCACGGTGTCTGGAATGGCACCCCATAAGACTTGTACCACCCCAGTCCCAGCCACGCTGGCCCAACTGCAGCAGAGACTGGAGAACCTCAGCACCAAAGCATCAAGGCAAGGAAGAAAGTAAATCTCGGCATCTGCAGAACTCCTCACTAAGCCAGGGAGGGCAGAGAAGAGGAGACTTTCTCTCTGCACAGGTAAAACCATCAGTCTGCTCCATGTTGTGGGACCACGAGAGCTGGACACCTTGGGAAGCATTAGCCCATGAGCAGGACATGGCTGGGATCACACATGCCACACCACGCCGCAGCAGCAAGGTTATTCTTAGGAGAAGGTGGCTTCTCAGGTTAAGCTCTTAATACCCTGTTAATTTTTTTGTACATTGCTCTGAATGCCTCCCCCTCTGCTTTTGGGAAGGTAGCAGCATCACATTTTCCAGCAGGAAAAAGTCTTGTGTGTGACAAATATTTTATTTCAGCAACATGCTAAAGAAGTGCAAAGGGTCACGGGAGCTCTGAGATGACATCAGCCTCTTTACTATTAATCCCGTGTTGAATATTATCCAGGAGAGAGTAATTTTTAATGGGGCCCTGGTTCGTCTTGTTTAAACTTGCACATACCTGAGCTACTTTTAGGCCTAAACCCACAGAAAAGAAAATAATGCAGCTTGGCTTTAGCGCAAGCAAGAGAAGTGCTAATTTCACCTTCTTTTATCTCCACGTTTACTCAGTAGTACGCAGAGTAAATAGACGAAAATGGAGATTGTTACATTAAGGCACACCTAATAATACTACACCATTCTTGATGCCAATTAACTCTGGGGCCTTTCAACATTGCAATCACTCGGAGTGCACTTCAGATAATACAGCTGATAGAGTGAAAAAAAAGAAGAAAAAAAAAGAAGAAGTGGTGTGATCAGCAGCTCCAGGTAAGGCTGAACCTCAACGAGCGAGACGAAAGCGTTTACCACAGGAGCACACAGCATCTTTGTTCTGCAGGTCTCCAGGGCTTTATCGAGAACCAACCAAGCTCAGACCCTGTTATTAAATATTATGCTTTTGTACGTAGGAGAGGCAAGGCCCAAGCAGCCAGGCAGAAATTGAGGAACCCCATTTCAGCGCCAAAGTTTCAGCTTATCCCAGATTTACAAAGAAAAGCAGGCGTAAAGGAACTGAGCCCAGCGAGAGGCAAGGAGGGACCTCCCAGCTTGGCTTGGAGCTGGCTTGGGTCTTGCTCCCCATGAGCAGAAACTGCCCGAGGAGGTGCAACTGTTTGTGTGAGCAAAGGACCAACATCCACCCCGTGTAAAGGACACCATTTCCACCTGCAGAGGTGGGTTTTCTCTGCCAGGATGCAGGTTACACCGGTTTCCAGCCTATTTCTTAGTAGCATAGAGACACAGCTCTTTGAGGATGCCCTAGAAAAGCCTACAGAAAGTGTGAAGTTTCAATTATAATCAAAAAAGACTTCCCCCCCCAACCATCTCTTTGCTGCCAATGGCAAAGGGTCTCCCATGAGACTGGTGCCCAGGTCTGACACCGATGCCCAGTTACACAGCCAGACACCAACAGAAGCTGGTGCCAGCAGAGAGGAGACACAGGTCTGTGGTTCACAATCCCACTCACAAATAACTCACAAGATGCCCAGGGCTGAGCGAGAGAAACCTACAGCCAAGCGGGGAAACTCCGCAGCCGACGAGCAGGCACGAGGCTGCAGGAGCCTGAACTGCTCAGCGGTTCAAAAGGGACCTTTCAATTTTCATGCTCTAAATTAAGTCATCAGGTTTGGTTATTTTTGAGATGGAAGGTATGATCTCCCTTTCTAAATATACGTGTGGAAGGCTGCCAGGGGGAACGCGGGCCTCCAAAACCAACACGCCATTCAGCTTTCGGGAGAAGCGAAGCCCTCGGAGACCTCGGGAGCTGTTTGAAAGGTCTTTTTCACAGCAGGGAGAGGAGACCTGGGGTAGGCTTTGCAGATGGGGAGAGCCCTAGGTTTCTGGTGCAAGCTGAGGAGCGACAGAGCCTTCAAAGCACAGACGACATGCGTAAGCAGAGCAGCCCTGCAGTTCAAACAAGCCACAGCGCTCTCGATTCAACAGCCTCCCGTTAATGAGTGGGATGGTGCCCCGAGGAGAAAGCGAGGAACCGGCGATACTCACCGTGCCTTTGAGTCGCTCTCACACCTTCGACTGAATTAGCTCAGCTCGTTTGAAACCTGTTTATGGCCAGACCGCAGCGTTGCGCCTTGTCATTAGCTACCCGAGGGCAGGGGACCTGTCTGACAGGAGCTCCAGACTGTGACAGAACCTGTCGGGGCTTTGCTGGAGGAAGGCTCGGGCTCCTCACCAGGGTTGGGCTGGTTCCTGAAGCATCCCAACATCCACAGTGGCATCACCCATGTCCTGGGACCCACGGTACGAGGGGCAAAGCAGTGCTGTGGACATCATAGGAAGCCCCACAAAGGATAACCCCCAGCTGTATCCTCCTCCTATCAACCCCAAGGGGTGATTAGATTAATGAGGGGAAGGTGCACTAATGCCACTCGGGCAACAGCATTCCTATCAACCCCAAGGGGTGATTAGATTAACGAGGGGAGGGTGCACTAATGTCCACCCAGGACACCAGAAAGCTCCAGACTTCAACACAGTAGGAACAGACACAAAAATAAAACCCTCAACAAGGAACTGGTCGCACTTGTACAAGAGCAGCATTGGCCTGCAGGATGGGAGCTCCCTCCAAAGCACACCAGCAGCCCCAAACAAGGGGTTTCAACCTTTACAACTTGCTTTTCTCTGCCTTTTGGCCTGAAAAATCCAAGATTTCTAGATGCTGAGCGGTTATAAATTTTCTACTGGGCATCAGGAAGCATTTAAGGATGAAATAAACCAGTAAGATTCTTCAAAAAAAGCACTTTGATGGGGTGGAGGAAGTAACCTGCAACACTTGCGCTTGAGGGGGATAGGAAGACGACGTTATTTTCAAATGCAAATATAACTAGACTGATTTGTGCCCTGAAAAATCCAAGATTTCTAGATGCTGAGCGGTTATAAATTTTCTACTGGGCATCAGGAAGCATTTAAGGATGAAATAAACCAGTAAGATTCTTCAAAAAAAGCACTTTGATGGGGTGGAGGAAGTAACCTGCAACACTTGCGCTTGAGGGGGATAGGAAGACGACGTTATTTTCAAATGCAAATATAACTAGACTGATTTGTGCCAAAGAATTATATATATATTTTTTTTTTTTAACCTGCACTGTTTGTTCTGTGGCACAGACCAGGGAAAAACCTGGTTTCAGCTCAGAGCTCATGTTTACAGTGTAAGTCACCAAGCCTCAGAAAGGAAGGTCTAGAGCCATGGGATGCCACCCCACCACGCACGGCGCAAACTGGGGACACCTACCAAGAGCAGCCCGGTGGCCTGGAAACAGTAAGAGCATGCTGGCTTGTGTCAGTGCTTGGGACCAGTTTTGGAAGCACAATGACTTCTGAATAAGTGTCTAGAAGTTTTCACTGGAGCCATAACGAAGCCAAGGTAACTCATTTCAACAGGCTTTTCCCAGTTGCAAAGACAGGCTTGCCCCTGTTTTATAGAGGAAGGAGCCTATTGAGGGAGATGCGAGTTAAAAGAGCAACACCTGCGAATTTTAAAAGTCATCTGCACTGCCTTTTATCCACGTGTTGCTGAAAACATGAGTGGGATCATGGCAAATCAGGTCATTTCACACCACAGAGCTATAAAAAGAGCTCTCTGGGTCTTGCTGCTCCAGTGAAAGAAGGCTCAGGCAGAGCAGTGCTCGCAGGGAGACGACCCACCAACCCTCCCCATGCTAATCAGAAACAGCCCATTCTGACATGGAGACTAAAGTCAGTCCTCATTGCTGCTTTGCTGAATGAGCAAAACCCCATCAGCAGGTTTCAAGTGAGTTTTTTTTGCTTCTTTTCTATCGGGCTGGATCTAATTAGGAGAGGAACAGTCAAGTGAGTTTTTTTTGCTTCTTTTCTATCAGGCTGGATCTACACCAGCTGAACAACACCACCAGAAAGGCTGAAATTAAACTGTCCCTTCAATTAGTCAAACACTGCTGGCAGGAATGGGCCACTGGTTTGATGTCTGTGTCTTTGGCTTGGCTCTCCTGGAACACCAGGCACTACTCTGTCTTCAGACCCTGCTTGGTAGTTGGATGCTAATTTAATTAAATCAGGGTTTCAGTAACAAAATAGGCAACTTCCTGGAAAATACGTGAGCAGGGACAGGCTGACTAGTACTGCGGTTGCTAAAGCCAGAGCTGTTCCTTATCCAAGAGATTGAGAAGGAAGAGAGAGAGAGATAAAACAAGACTCCCAGCCATACCAGTGCTCCCCAGTGTCCTGAAGCTCCACCAAGCATGAAGGAGTGAGAAGGGCCAGCCTGGATGCAAACTTACCAATTCTGCCTTACCCCATAAAGGAACCTATCAACCAGCCTACATTAAGCCAAAGGAGGGATGCTCTCCTGCTAAAATTCATCAAGATTCCACCCAAACCCACTACAATCATGACAAGAAGATTAGGAGGTTTAATTACTACCTCCTGGAGTTGGCTGTTGCTGCCAACTCCTCGGTGCAATACCACAAACAGAAGTCCATCTCTGAGCACGCATATGTTCATGAACATCAAAAGGCTTGGAGATGCCGCTCAGGATCAGGAAACCAGGTATTCTGATGCAAATACATCCAACCCCATTACCCAGAGCTCAAAAGCAAGGCTCAACCAGAAATACAGCTTCTTCAGACTGGGATCCCTTGCGACATCCAGTCTTTCCTGCTTCTAATAAGATCTGGAATTGCCCCGAAAGAGCCTTTCTAAAGATAGTTCAGAAGACCTGTTTTTAGGCTTCTCCACCTCCCCACACACATGTCCCCACTGAAGGTCACGGGACAGAAGGTGGTGACAGGCCCATCACTGACCTCCCCTTCCCCAAGCAAGAGTCACCTCCAGGTATCTTCTGCCTTGTGATGCAAAGAACACAGGAACCATACATAGATCATAGAATTCAGAGTATCATCTTCAGTTTACAATCCTTTGAAAAGAAGTGACTTGCCAGACACCAGAAGTAGGATTATGGCTCATAACCCATGAGTTCCCAGTTTACCAAACCAGGACATGGCTGACTTCAGGTTTCCTGAGCAGCTGCCCCCGTCCATGCTGCAGAAAACCTACTGCTCAATGTTTCAGAGTGTCTTTAATGAGGAACATGTCCATTTTTTCCACTAAAAAAAATATTCTCTCAAAACACTGCAAGATTTATAAAAAGTAGACCCAAACAACGGTAAGAGAAGATGCCATTCCTGCGCTCTGTTAATGGGGTGTTAAATTATCCCAATTACATGTGTTGCAATGTCACATATTTAGCTCTGTAACAAGCAGTAAAATCTTGGCATTGCATTTGGCCAAAGGCAATTGCTTATCAAATGCAGTGCCAAAGAAAAATGATCACTATTTCCTAATGCATTAGAGGAATTTTGCACTAGATGCAGAGCTTCATTAGCCGGAGACACATCCATCGGGATCGGATGGTTTCAATCTATGCGGGGCCCGAGCCGGCACTGGGAGAGCACGATGTGGCAGGGAGGTCTGTGGGAAGAGACTCCTGTGGAAGAGGAGATGAGCAGAGCACAGCCAAAGACACATGCACTGATGCACATTAATTTACCCATGCTGCTTTTTATTATTATTTATTTAGAAATCTCGCTTTCTACATCCAGTGAGCCGCAAAGAGGGAATGTCAACAGCAGAGGAAGGATTTGTAAGCGTTCATTACACTACAGAAGGATCTGGAGAATCATTTCAGTTGAAGAAAGTGTCTTGAGATGGAGCCCAACCATTAACCTGACCCTACAAAGCCCACCAACGCCACCAAGCCCACTGCTTTGGCTAGAAGAGCAGCTGCAGGAGGCATCTGTACAGCTTGGACACGCATCCCAGGTGAGGCTACCCCCAGCCTATGGCCACAGCAGCTGGACCCTGCACCCTGGGTGAGCACAGCAATCCTGCAGCTCCAACCAAGCACCACGCTACCCCTCCAATCACCATACCCACCTGTGAAAGGGGAAACACTAAAGAGGATCTGCTACCATGAACAACATCCAGATCTTTGCTAGATACACGAAACATCAGTTTATTCTCTTTGGAGAGCCAGGAGCACTGCAGTATCAGGATTGCTCCAAGTCACACAGGCACTCTCAGATTTATGTTACTGGCTTGTTTCAGCCTGGTTTGGAAATCCTGCAGCGACAGCTACAGCTTCCCCCAGTGCTTCAGCAGCTCCACATCCCAACCCTGCTGGAACCTGGATGAGAAGAGCCTGCACTGAAGGGAAAAATAACAGGGGGGAGGAAGAAAGTTAGCTGAACTTTCTTTAACCCCAGAAAGAGTGCAAAGGGATTTCTTATTTTCTTCCCTCTGGTTTGTCCATCCCTAATTAGTATCTCAGAGAAAGCCACGCTGGTATTTCGTAACCCTGCTACAGCGGGGAGGCTCAGCCAGGATTGCTCGGTGTTGCAGAAATTCATGGTTTATGCTTTGTCCTCCCAGTGCTTCTCCCAGGCCAGACCATGGGGTGTGCCAGGGGCCAAACTGCCAGACATCAAAGCAAGCTTTGGCCCAAAGAGTCCTAAAAAGGTGACTGAAACAGGATCGTCTGGGAGCTGGAGTGTCCTGGGCTGGAGCCAGCACTGGGAGCGGGCTGGGTTGTACCAACCACTGAGTTGGTACACCAACCACCAGTTGGTTACTGGATGGTAATGACTTTACCATCCATAGGATGGCCCCCAAATGAGATAAAGCACAACTATGGCTAGCAGCTCCCAGTGGGGACTGTTCTCCAAAATTCCATCCGTTTGAGCTCCATGGTGAGAAGCTCAGCTTGGGAGGTTGCATCTACCCAAGGCACAGCTACAACAGATTCAAGAGACTGAGGTGGAGCAGGAAGGATGCAACCTGCTCCTTCCCACAGCTGTGGGGCTAGCAGCTGGTTGCAAGGAATGCAAGTACTTCTGCCATCAACTACTAGAAATTTTACTAGAAAACAAGATTTCTACTCAGAGTAGATATTTATTGGTGCTTTCCAGGAATGCTGTGGCAGGGAACCCCGAACAGTCTGTAAAGTTTTGGGAAGACTGAAGCAAGGTATTTGCATTCAGACTTTAAGGACTATTTATTGGAAAATAGGCATGTCAGGATTAGTTATTCATAACAGCAAATTTAAACCAAAACCATAAGAAATCCTAGACTTGCCACTAAATATTCACAACAGAAGTCAGATCTAAGAGCTACACTCAACCAGGCCAGTGAACAAAATCACTGATAAATTATTTGCTACCCAATCAAGAAAGTTAAATAAAAATACCATGGACTTCCTAACAAGCCAAAAAGACGAGATTGCTCATGCAGAAACCTTGCTGTTCTCTTGGATCAAAGTTCTTGAAAGGAATCCTGTAAATTCACCAATTCCTCCCACTCATGGGCCACCAAGACCTGGCCTTTCAGGATGGCAGATTTTTAGACCAGAGGCTGTCAATCAACCAGTGTAGCTTCACTGGGATCATCTTCAGACCAACACCACCACGGCATCTGGCTTACCAGGAGTTCCTAGTGATGGGAAGGTTGTAGGAGGTGTCCTTAAGATACATCACACCCCACAGAGTGCACCCACCACAACAGGGCTCACAGATGACTTCTCCTGGAGAAGTGCAGTTATTAACAGCTAGAGGAGAGGTCTCCATGGGAGGGATTAACTCCAAAGAAGACACATCCTTCCTGATAATGCGTTCCAGTTTCCTTTTTCCTATTAACATCTGGGGTATATTTATAGGTAGTCAATTTAGCTCAACGATTCCACATATGGTACTGCAGCATCGCCTTCTTCAAGCCCTCACACTCGCCGCGTGCACTCCAAGAGTGAGGAGAAACCCTTCTTCTGGAAAGCAGTGAGAAACCACCCCCAGCACTTTATAAAGTTGAACAAGGAGTCGCTAACACGTGAAGCAACAACAGGAAAAAGGAATATAACTTTGAATAAAGTGGTGCAACAGCTCTGGAAAAAAAAAAAAAGTAAAAATTATCCAGTTTGTATAAGATATTCCAAAACCCGGTGTCAGTCCATCATGTTCTGTATTAAACCCAGATGTATATCATCTTCTCATCAAAGAGAAGTGGCTGTAGTTGTTACAGTCGGCCAGCTGGTTTTAAGCTCCCCTTTTCCCCGCAGTGTAATATATCCCGTGCTCGTTGGAGCTTATGTCCCATGGAATATCTTTGCAATTTGTAACCAGCGCACAATATGGCTCAGCTGTAATTTCATAAATCACCCTGGAGCCTCCGTTTAATAATAAATCTTCCGATAGCTCTGGATTGCAAGGGACCAAGAGAAGGTCTGAAAAGGGATTTGGTTGGGGTTTTTTTTTGCCTTTCGAAGAGAAAAAGAGATGCAAAGACATTTGCAAAATCCACAAGGGGTCAGTGTCTTGGCAGAAATCCTCCTTCAATGTTGAGGAGCATAAGCATGGTCTCAGCTCCAGGATGTTTTTAATACTCCGAGACACGGGTAGGATTTGTGGGGACAGGGGGCTGATTTTGATCCTTCTCCCTCCCTCCCTTTTTAATGGAAAAAGCAACTCAAGCAACAATTTGCTGCACTGTTTTTCTGCTTGCAGCACAAGTGACATCTTAGGAGTGGGAGCACCCACCAGAGCCCCAAAGGGGGATGACCTTGGATCCACGTTGCTCATCCAAGATGGATGTTGGGGCCAAGCAGGGAGGGGGCTCAATATCACCAACCTTCCCAGAGGAACTTCCCAGTGCTCAGAAACATCTTCCATGGTGGTAGAGCAATGCCACAAAGGGACAACAGGTCCCCTTGGGTTCACCCAGCCTGTCAACAGCAGTGCAACTCCACGGTGAGCTCAGGGCTCACCTCTGGTGCCCTGGTGCTTCCCAGTGTGGTGGTGTCACCCACACTGTGCCTGGGGACACCAGACCAACCTACGTGTAAGTCAGGATGGAGCAACGTGAGACTGTGCAGCAAAGTGGCAGTGGATCAGTAACAGTCCAAATCTACCCAAACTGCAGCCCAAGCCCACATCTCACCACAATGCAGTGAACTCATGTGCACATGATGCCTGGCAGCATCAGAGAGAGCTTTACATAAATATCAGCCTCTAAGTCCTCCCCTCTACTTGGTCCACCTGATGGGCATGCTACCAGCAGCGGGTTTAGAAAAGGAGGGAACAGAACATTTCCCAGCTCATCTCAAAACAATAATCCCAGAGGTGTTTTTGAAACAAGGGAACATCTTGTTCAACATTGCTCCAGCAGTTTTCGTTCGCAACCATGTAAAAAGCAGGCTGAGCTTTGAAAGTTCATCTGCTACATTTCCCTATACCATTTTCCTGCCCACATGGCAGATTGCAGGATTGTTTTGCAGATGTGTTCTGTTGACTCAAGGACTGCTGCTCCAAGAAGTGATGACCAGAGGCTTTGTGAGCCTTAAATTTGTTTCCCTTTCTCTGGTGCGTTGTACTAAATCAGCTCAAACACACCGTGGGGTGTGGGTTCATGAGAGGGAGGATTGCCCAAGTCTTACTCAAGGAGCAGCTCCAACCTCCCACCTCTCCCTCCACACACCACTACTTGTCTTAAGGAAAACATGTTGCACAACATCACATTAAAAAAAGCCCACTACCTCACAGCTTTCTTTTACATTTAACAAACCAAAGTTTATGAACATTAAGCTGATAAAGACCTTCTCAAAGTTTCATTTCAGCCTGCCTAGTTTCAGAGTAAAAAGCTACAACCATCTTGGCCAACTCCAAGATCATTGCACAGCCCCCTTTTATCTTGCTTGATACCAGCTGATATACGCATTTTCACAAGATATTTACTAATCCAAGAATTCAAGGGCATCACTATCAAGGTTTTGGGTGGGTTTTTTTGGTGGTCTTTTTTTTTTTTAAAGTAATATTGAGGTCAGTTCCCATCAGGGCACTGCACACCTGAAGTCACCTCAGTTGTTGAGAAGCTTCCTGCCCACATTACACATATACTGCAATTTAATAGGTTACGTACACCATAAACAGCATGAGTCCTGCTTATTTGAGGACTGCCTACGGAACCCAGCACAGGTTTGACCCAGCTGGATGATGTGTCAGGTTTCAGGGATTGATAAAACCAGAAAGCTGGAAGAAAGGAAGAATAAGGTCTCCCATCATTTTCCCATGGATGGAGGGCTGCCCTCCTGCAAAGAAGTTCTCCCTACAGGAACTCCTGGAGGTTTACGTGCAGGACACCATAAAAGTACTGTGGGTGAGTTTAGGGAGAGGGAACCCATAGTAAGGACATGACACCTCAATCTCAAAACCCCAAGTGCAGAGAAAGATTCTCTCAGGCTCCAAAGGAGCAGAGCAGACCCCAGCAGTGCCTTGCACTGAGGGAAGGGCCTGGGCACAAGCAGCAGGCCAGAGCATAAAGTTATAAACAGTTATTTCCAAAGCAGAATTATTAGGCGCTGGCTGCCCGTAACAGAAATAAGTACACTCATTTTATTAAACAGAGCCCACCAGCAGTGGAATCTCCATTTTGCCATCTCAGTTACATGCAAGACAGGAGAAACGAGAAGTGGCAACTCTGCACAGAACCCACAGACCTTTCCCCAGAGACAAAAGCAGAGGAAACGGCAAAAAGCAGAGAACGCAAAGATCAGTTGAACTAAAAAAAACAACCACCAAAAACCAAACACAACAACCCAGGACTTCTTAAAAAAAACCCCAAACCTAACCTTCATATCTGGGAAAAGAAATATTGGATTAGAAAATACTGATCTGATGGAACTGAAACAATTTGCAAAACTGCACCTTTTAGACCAAGCTAAAAGTGAAAACCACAAAGCAGTGCGTTCTTCAAACTATTCAGGTTCTGATTCAAGTTTATGATTTTGAAAGCAGAAGGAACAGACAAGAAAACCAGGGCTACAAGACAACAGAGTTCTTGGTTCATGAGAGCATTATGGGTGTCATTTCTCTGGAGAAATACTTGGATATGGAGAATACTTGGGTATCTTGGAGAAATACTTTGGATACTTCTTTGAGATTTCACCCTCCAGTTCACACACGAAACCTTCCAGATGATCCGAGTCTGGTGGTGCTAACATCTTGCTGACCCAACTCATTAGCTCATCACCCCACACACATCACAGGTCACACAGCAAGCTCCATCCCAGCCAGACATCCTGCTCCCAACACCACCAATCACAGAAGATACAAGTGGATTTGTCTCCTGCTGTAACCCATGCCTTTTTACATCAGTTCATGGTGTTTGTCTCCAACCTAAAGAGGAGGAAAGCCTTACCAATGAACTGAGACATCTCAGGCAGCTGAACCCCTTTCTGCTTCCCCTTGCCAAGTACCCTAACCCATGAAGGCAGACCCAGATGTCAAAGCTGTGTTTCTCCAAGGAAACAGTTCCTTGGCTTGTTCAAGAGGCTCCCACCAGGCACCTGAGCCATCTGTCCCTGGGACTACACTGATCCATGAGGAAACAGCAGAGTTTTCAGTATTTTAGATCAGCAATATTAAGGGTTCCTTCCAGCCACTTTCTGGAGCAGAGCAGAGGTCCTATAGGGGATTACTCTGCAAACACACAACTCGCTGGAGGAGAGGGAGGATTAGCCCTTATGAAATACCAGAGGCAATGACCAGAGGGGAATCTTGTGCAGTTCACTGCACGCAGCAGAGAGACAACTCAGCAGGGACTTTCCTGGTGGGAGACGTTTTAAGCAAAGGAGAACAGCTTTATTGACCATCTACCTCCATCTGGTTCCTTGAAAAGCTGCAAGTGAAGCAGCTAAAAACCAGATGAGCACAGGGAAAGCAGCATGAGGGACATTTTAGAAAGGCATTGAACCCCCAAGATTAGAAGGCTGAAGGCATTTCCACATGCTTAACTTGTTTCAGTAGAACTGAGGAAAAACATCTGTAGGAGGAAAAAAGTTTTTTTAAAGTTTCCCATGCCAAGGGTTCAACTCCCTAAGAGTGTCACTTTGCAGGGAGCCTCCTCCACAGCACAGTCAGGACTGGGGGAGCCCAGTGAGAAAAAGGGCAGGGGCCTGGGGTTCTTAGGTCAGCTTGAAGAGGAGCATCAGGACATGGGTGATGATTTCTAAACCATCATATGCTTCAGTTTCCAGCTTTATTTATGATACTTCAAAGACTTGAACTGGGAGAAAGCAAACTGAGCTTGAGACAAGAAGATCAGAGCACTCCAAAACATCACCTTTTGGAGACTACTTTCCATTGATAGGGAGAAAGCAAACTGAGCTTGAGACAAGAACATCAGAGCACTCCAAAACATCACCTTTAGAGACTACTTTCCATTGATGTGACTGTTCACCTCCACCACTTTGCCATGCAATTTTGGACTGAAATCCTGCTTGGAAGGGGCTGAACCCCAACCATTCATGCATAGACCATGGTGCCCAGAGGAGTGGAGTAGGTAGAACCCCTTGAGGCACCATGACTTCTATTTTCCCAGGCAGGCACAAACACGTTAAGATCTAGAAGAAACCAAACATGGACCACGTGTGGTCTGAAGATGAGAAAGGACAACTTGGCAGAATTCAGGTTTTCAGCAGAAAAACTAAGGAGTTTCTGCCAAAACCTTTGAAGTGTTTTAACTTTTTTCTTGGTCCACCAAGCCAAAGAAGAGCTCTCCATAGGAAAGAAGACCTCCTCCCTGGGAAAACTGTACATACATGAGCCTAAATATTACAGAAAGAACTCTGCAGAGGTGAGCAGAGAGAAGGGCCACTGCAAGGTCCCAGCTGCAGCAGTGCCAAACACATCCTACAGATCCAGCACCAAGCCATTGTATCCAGAAATTCACACTCTTGGGATTTTTAAGTAACAATGGGTTAATTATTGACTCACCAAACCTATTTTTAAACAGCTGCTGTGACAGAGAAGAACTGCAGAAGCTGTTACAGCATCAGCTCCCCTGGACTGATGGTCTCACTCAATCCCCACCATGCAATCTGGACCATCGGCTGACTTACAAAGTCCTCAGAAGAAAGAGAAAAACATGCTGAATTCCCCAGCATTTGAATCATGTAAGCCTTTGCCAAGAATGGGCCTCCCTCATTACAGTTTCATAATTCTTCAATCCTTTCAGACTAACTCAGACACCGTTTGGGTAATAATTAACCATTCCCAGTGCTCAGCGCCTGCTCAGTTGAGCTCTGCGTGTTCAAGCTTGGCATACAAGACCTTCAAGATTAACAGCATTGCGAAGTTTATTTCTGTTAATTATGCTGTTTTGGAAGGAGAAGAGGAAGGAAAGCAATTTCCAGAGACTAGTGAGGGTTTTCTTCTCACCCTCCTCCCCCCCAGCATCCTTCAGGAGAAGGCACTTCACACTCATTGTATATCTTCCCCCAGAAATAGGTTGTGGTTTCAATTCTGTGTCCCAAAAGCGAGCACAGCAGCGTGTCAGACATCCCTGCTGCCACGGGAGGAGGCGCAGCGCATGCTCCACACAAAGCCCTTCAGATGGTGGTGGTTAACTGCAGCCCAGGGTTTCAGTTAGCTCCCCACCGCCTGCCTGTAAAGCCTCCTGTCCCAAATGCCACCACGACCTAAACTCAGACGGGTTCCAAGATAGAAAGCATCATCCAGCTTAAAACTTACAACCCAAGTCGGAAGGTGATAGAAGGGATGGATTTTGGATAGAAGAGACAACCAGGGGCAAGGCACAGAATCTCTTCTCCCTCTGAAACCCACAACTAGGCTGCAGGAGATGTTCTGGGGACTCTTCCCTTTCTCTCCCACGGCACACGCTCTTCCCTGTGATGCCAGGCTGGAGGGCACGCTCTGGGGACAGAGGGAGGCTGTCACCTCCTGCCCCTGAGTGAACCCACAACTAGGCTGCAAGAGATGTTCTGGGGACTCTTCCCTTTCTCTCCCACGGCACACGCTCTTCCCTGTGATGCCAGGCTGGAGGGCACACTCTGGGGACAGAGTGAGGCTGTCACCTCCTGCCCTTGAGTGGCACAGCCACACAGTCCCCACTGTCCCCCGACACTGCAGTCACACGGACAGGACACTCAAAATGTTTTGCAGCCATCTCATTTGGTTCCTGCCCCACCACAGGTCCCTGCTGCAAAGGCACTGGAGACTGAGGAAATGTCAATGTCTCCTGCACCAGTGTCACATACTACTTAGCAGCGGCAATGGGCAACCCCTTTCTGGCCATACAACAGGTCAGAGATGCTCTAAATCTATTATTTGAAAAAAAAAATCAATAAAACCATCTCTGGTGGTCAGAGATGCTCTAAATCTATTATTTGAAGAAAAAAAAAATCAATAAAAACATCTCTGGGAGTCTTTTATGTGGACAGAATAATCCAATTTCCTCTTTCCCCTGTGTCACAGGTTGATGCCACATCCTCTACAGCAACTGTGGAGGACCCAGGCAGTCCCATCAGCTTGTCACCCAGCTCCAACTGGCAGCTGGAGGGTGACAAGGTTGCCTGGACCCACAGAGCTGTCACATACATGTCCCTGTTGACTGTGGGGAGGTCAGACTAGATGACCTTGAAGGTCCCTTCTGACCCAGATGATTCTATACCAGGGAGCTGTGGAGGGAAGGAGCTGAGAAGCACCAACAGGCAGATGAGAAACCTCTGAGCAAACACTTTGCAGCAAAGGTAAAGCCACAGGGAAACCATTAGCTCCAAGGAGCCTTCATTGGGACCATAGGCTGAGAGCAGGATGGGGAGATGCCACCAGTCCACGGACCCTGGCAGAAGACATTGCCTGGCATCCCTGAGACCAATTCCCACTGCCAGCCCTAACCCCCTCCCGTAGACGCAATCGTGCTGAACACAATCCCATAAACAGCATCCAGATGTGATTTGGGAGGCTAAATAATAGCTCTTGATCTTGTGACAATGCTGCCCAGAAGGATTTGGAAAGCTGACAAAAAAAGCTTTGAAGTTTTATGTAATGTGCCAGGACTTCTACAGTGACACTTCCATCCTCCCCGTCCCACCCAGCACCTTTCCCACACCCTGAGGTGCTGCTGCTGTGTAAGGAAATACCAGCCTAAAAATTTACTCAAAGGGGTCTTTGAGCCACTTAATTCAGGACTCGGGAGGCTCGGTGCTGGCTCTGCTGTTTTATCTCTGTCTCCCTGGTGTAGAAGTCACAGCGATGCTACCCAAGGAAGGCTGCACTTCAGACATTTCCTCCGTTTCCTGGTCCAGGGCTGAAAATACTGTGGGAAAAACATATTCCCAGAAAATATCAGTAGCTTTAAGCCTGGCCCAACAGCAAACAGAAAGCAAGAGGCAGGAAAAACAGCGGAGCAGCACTTCGCAAAACCAGAGAGCAGCTGATGGCATTTGTTTTTTTTTTTTAACTGAGTTTCCTAAGGAAATGCAGGAGCGAGCCACCCTGTCTGTCCCTCCCTCCCCACAATTTCTGAACCACTTATTTCATTTTAGCAAAGCCTGCGTGAGGATGAGCAATCCCAAAAGACATTTCACAGGGTCTGGCATGCTGTCTCACATGCTCCTTGCTGTCCCTGCGCAGGGAAAAGCCTGCAGCAGAAACAAAAGCACTTTATTTAATAAGGAGCCTCCACAAACGGGATGCATTTTATGCACACACCCCCCCCCCCCCCCCACGCACACACCAGGTTTCATCTCGCTTCTCAGAGGTTTGTTGTCAGTTTTGTCCCCCAAACCCCACATCCCCTCGAGCTGGGGCCGGAGGGTGGCTGTGAGAGTCACATTTCCCCAAGAAATTCCAGTAAAGGCACTCCTGCTTTTAACGAGAAGATTTTTTTTTTTTCCTGCCGACTTCTATAGCCAAGCTAATAAAAATGGAAAGCAATAAGAAATTCCAGCAGAAGGGAGGTGTGGGGGAGGAGGAAAGGGAAGATACTGCTCATTTGAACCTATCCTAAATAGGAGAAGATAATTAGCCACATATATCCCAGAAAGAATAGCAACAGTATATGCAATTATTGGGAATGCACACTTTAAGAGCATTTGCCAAAAATGCCTGCTTTTATTAAAAAGGAATGGTTTTACAAAGGCCCAACTGTAAGAAAGGTTGTAATTTGCCCAAATAAAACTTAATTTGATCCATGAAATAGCTGTGGTTTATTGTGTAATATATGTGCTATGTGTTTTAATTTAATAGAATCCAATATAATTGTAAGCCAGTCGAGTTTCAGAGCAATTTTGGGTTGTTCCCACAGTGTATATAGTACAGATGCTACTTTGTGCATCGCACCAGGACATACATAAATCAGGAATATAGAAAGGATTATCCACAAAGGCAGCAAGCAATGCTTCATCACGCACCAAACGGAAAATAAGACCTTTGAGGAAAACAGAAGAAGTTATTTACAGGAAATAACTCTGGATGCTCCACTGTTAACCTCTGCATCTCAGGCTCCTGAACCCGGTCTTGGGGTGCTGGGACAGGAGCTGCAGGGACCAGCCCTGGGATGCCACCCAGCTCCAAGTGATGCTGCAGACCCTGTTGCAATGCCATGCTGCCCCCTCAACCCAGGACACCTCCCTTCCTGGGGGCTTGCTGGATTCAGCAGCCCAGTCCACCTCAAGTGAGGGGAAATGGAGGTGAAACGCTATTTTTTGCTTTCTAGGAAAGTTGTGGTCCATGTTGGCCATCTGTCAGACCAGATCCACGTTCACCCATGAGGCAGCTCCTGCTCCCAAACAGATCAAAGGACAGGAGGGACATAGAGTGAAGGCACCATGATCTCTTTTGCCCCCCAGCACAGCTCTGCAGCCAACCCACACCCAGATTCTGAGAAAACTGAGCTTAAAAAACAGCCAGGGAGCAGTGGATTCACCACCAGCCCCGCTCACCAGATTCACAGCATCAGTTTTGCACAGCTCCCAGCCCTACAGCTGCATCCCTCTGCAGGGCCCTTTACCTGGATGAGACACTTGACTTTGGGTCCTCATATTTGTCAGAAAAAAACCACCAAAACGACCCCAAGGCTCAATTCACAGCCCAATGAGGCCCACAGAGACCAGCAGCTCCAACCACACGGCTGGTTCATCCCCTGACCCAAGACCACACAATGTCCTGGGCAGCTGCTAAAGCTCTTCTTCCACTGGAATCCCACCCGCTGCCTTGAAGACAGACACAGCCACAGCACTGGCTATAGGAGCCATTGAAATTTTGGGCAGCAGAGGTAGAAGTACATGCACTTAAATTCCATTACTGTGTTAAAAATGATAATTCGCGTCCCAAACAAAGAGCTGGAGATGTTCCATTATCTACAAAGACCACAAAGTCAAGCAGCATCACAACCCAGGGCACACCTCCAGCTCCTTCCTCCACAACAACAATGATTATTATTTTTTTTTAAACTTTGTTCTTGCCAGCATGTGTGTGGGGGACAATATTCAGCTTCTAATTGTGCATTGAACAAGTCCCACGCACTTTTATTGAGGAGATAAAATCCCGAGAAGGATTATGCTCCAGAGACCAACAGACTCTGTAGAACTGTGGCAAAACCTGTGCCACCGAGGGATCCTAGGCTCTGTTTAAGAAGAGCTGAATGTGGCTCCTTTTAGCACTAATTTATTTTCCATTCTGGGGAGTAAAAGATATTTCTCAGTCATAATAGCAATGAACAACAGCAGCCTCTGGGACCTACCAGCAGCAACTGGCTGCTTCTCGTCAGCCTATTGCATGGACAGTTTTAGAACACAGTATTACTCAAATGAAGCAGATCTTGTCAAATAAACACACTCCACAAATCAAAGCCCATAAGGACTCAGGTCCCATACTAGAATTACAAATTCAGGACTTCCACCCGAGTAGATTTTGGGTGTATTTAGTACAGGGAAGCCAGAAACAGACTGCAGCCTTCAAGCTCCTGGTTGCACCCCTGACACCACAAGGAACCAGCTGATGCCTCTGTCAATGCTTTGGCCCTAACAGATAAAGATGTCCAGCGGGTTTCACTACCTGAGCAACACCTAAGAACATGTCCACGTCCCACCACCTCCACAGATGATGCATAAAGCAGCCAGAGTGAGTCAGACCATTCATTTGGGGCTCTTCTGCAAGGATCAAGATCTTACTCCTCGTTGACAAGGAAATTTGAGGGCTGTGGTCTGGGGAAGCTCCACCTGAGGAGTCACTGCCTTGAAGGGGTGAGACTCACCAGCTTAAGATCATGCTGAGGCACCAAACCCATGCAACACCCCCATCCTACAACAAAACCATGACCTCTCCATACAAGTAACTGATGATTTGGAGCAAACACCACGGTCAGTGCATTGCTGAAACCCTTCCATGCATGCAAAGGCAGCTTTACTCAGGGATTTGCTGCTGCCATGTCTCCTCTGACCATGCAGGGCTGAGGGGGTGCCACAAGGATCCTGCCATACTACTGAGTGGTGGCACACCCAGCTCCTTAGCTCAGTTTGACCCCCTGTAGATGCACCATAGGTGTCCTACTACAGAAAAAAAACACTTCCCTGCTGCACTGCCCAACACACCCCTCCAAAAAAGCACTCAGTGGTCACCCATGAACATGGGTGATAGAACATGTCCACGTCCCACCACCTCCACAGATGATTCATAAAGCAGCCAGAGTGAGTCAGACCATTCATTTGGGGCTCTTCTGCAAGGATCAAGATCTTACTCCTCGTTGACAAGGAAATTTGAGGGCTGTGGTCTGGGGAAGCTCCACCTGAGGAGTCACTGCCTTGAAGGGGTGAGACTCACCAGCTTAAGATCATGCTGAGGCACCAAACCCATGCAACACCCCCATCCTACAACAAAACCATGACCTCTCCATACAAGTAACTGATGATTTGGAGCAAACACCACGGTCAGTGCATTGCTGAAACCCTTCCATGCATGCAAAGGCAGCTTTACTCAGGGATTTGCTGCTGCCATGTCTCCTCTGACCATGCAGGGCTGAGGGGGTGCCACAAGGATCCTGCCATACTACTGAGTGGTGGCACACCCAGCTCCTTAGCTCAGTTTGACCCCCTGTAGATGCACCATAGGTGTCCTACTACAGAAAAAAAACACTTCCCTGCTGCACTGCCCAACACACCCCTCCAAAGAAGCACTCAGTGGTCACCCATGAACATGGGTGACCCAGCAGCCTTCCCAGGACAAAGCTAAACCAGCTCCAACTCAAAACCAAACACACAAAACCCTGCAACACCCCAGCATCAGAGCACCCAGAGCAGCACCAGGAGCTCAGCCCAAGCACAGTCCAGGTGGAAACAGCCCAGAACCCTCCTGCCAAGGGGATGCTTAAATTTCAAAGTAACATAACACCATATAAGCATCAAAGGAACAAAAATAGAGAAGGTACCACTTACCTGTTAGAAGACCACGACTGTTCCAGAAAGAAAGAGCATTTGGAGGATCTCAGAAGGCTGCCCAGAGGGCAGGGGGCTGCAGCCATCCTGTTTTCATAGGGGCTGATGAGTAACCACCAGCAGCTGTGGGTGTAGGCACATGAGAGACCCATTGGCCCATCAGCAAAACCCAACGATGCACAGCTGCTCCTGCAAACCCCAACAGGGAAATGTCTCCTCTTTCCCTGATGAAAGTTCCCTCCACCCACAGCCACCCCAAGGGCTAACTTGGTCACCAAACAGCCCCCAAGGTTCAAACCTAATATGGATCACATGGAGACTTCATCTGGGCTTCGTGAAGGTCCAGCATGGAGTTCAATTGCTTGGAAGTCCTAAAGCTTCTTTAAAGCATCCTAAGTTTGAATGATTACAGTAAAGTATTAAAGGGAAGAAATGGGGCAGAAAAGTCTACTTGATGAGTTATTTCATTGCCTCACCATAAAATCCTTTTTTATTCCCTTTAAAGCCTTGCTGTCAACTGAAATAAAACTCCAGATTTATTCCTGGGGAAGCACATGAGTAGTAAAAAAAAAAAAAAAAAAAAGGAAAAATTAAGTACAATCAATGAATTGCACAAGGGAAATCCCAAAGCTAATGCTCGAATTTCAACCCACAAAAAAAATCCTTTCGCTGATGCAAACCTGGAACGGAGCTGGAAGGTGCCCGACCAGCCCATAAAAGCAAATAACAATGTCCATCCTTGGTGCTGTTTTGTCTAAAATGCAGAAGAAGCCGGTAGAAAGTGGCAAATCATGGCACTGCTGCATCTGTGTGTGCAGGCGAGGAGGAGGAGGACAGGGAGGAAGGCAGCAGCCAGCTTGGGATGCGAATGCCAAACCTTCTGGGTGGTGGTGGGAAATGCCAGGAAAGAGGAGAAAAGGAAGCAGGGAGAAGCAACTCAGCTTTGGGCTGCTTCATCCCAGCTAAAACGAGGACGGTATTAACAAAAAATCTCTTAAAAAAAACCCCAAACATAAAAACGGCCTCTTGACCGGCTGCGTGAAAGTGATAGAATGAGTGATGTAGGTGGTATGGCAGGACAGACCAAATCTAAGCCAAAGGGGATAAAAAAACCCTGCAAAGCTCTTGAAAGCTGGCTTGAAATGATAGTGATGTGTTTTGACACTGTTCTCTGACAACAATGGCTATAACAAAAACAAAAATTAATTATGTCAAGTATTAACACCGATGCTGCATGAACTCAACCAATGTGGTCCCAATTAAATATCAAGTATGGTTATAATTTGAGAAATGACTGTGGAAATGTCATTGTGACATTCCCTGCGTGTGTCTCTCCCCGATGTCCACCCCAGGTCTGTGTGTGTTTCCGCAGTGGGATGGGGTCCCCACCGTCCCCATCCTCGCTCCTGGCTCCTGCAGAAACACCAAGTCCAGTTGCCAAAATGCACAACCCTAGACAGCTCTTTTTAATGGGAAGTTTGTGTCCTATTTTACTCCCTCGGCCAGTTTTGAGCCATTGAAGAGGTCTCGCTGCATGTTTTTCTCTGCAAATACAACGTCTACACAAACATCCTCTTAAACACCAGAAGCTGAGGTGCTTCTGCAGCCACCGCACTCCAGAGGCTGGGACTTCATGAAAATCAAAATGTACAGGGATTTGTAACACAACTCTAGGACTTGGCAACACTCGTCACCGGCAATAACTTCATTAACCAAGCGAGGCCAGACAATGTCCAACCTGCCCCTGCAAGCGCGTGGGTGCTCCAGTGCTGACAGCAAGGAAGCTCACGTGGAAGTCACCAAAGGGCCTGGTTTTATCCAGGACTTCCAAAAAGAGTCAATCAGCTGGGAGAAGCTCATTTGACCAGGACTTCTTCTGGCCCCAACTGCTCCTGAGAGCAAATATATCCTTCCCAAACCATCCTCTTGTCAGTTTATTGCCTGGATGACGGACTGGGAGAGCAACGGGACAAATCCAAACACAACTCATCCAGCTCACCTCCACCTTGAAGTTACTGGAGAGGCTCCCCCAATTCAGGGAGACACTACAGTGTCTCCAACTGAGGATCCACCCAGCCAGAAGTTGTTGAAAACCACCATTTGTTTCTCAACCATTGAACATGGCTGGGAATACCGGACTTGGAGGAGAAAACCCCAGTGCAAGGCTGGTCTAGTGCCACTGGGCAGCTTTTAGGGCTGGATGGTCTATTCTGCACTTCCCACCAGCACTAACACCCAGCAGTTTCCACTGGTACCCATCAATCTTACAAACATTAACATCCACGCTCATGTTCAGGATGTCCCCACCATGTTTTGTGTTACCAAAGAGATCACAGAGCCCTGAGCAAGAACAGCAATTCTCACATCCCTGCCTCTCAAATTGTCCTCATTTACCCTCTTCTTGAAGACACAACTGTAGCCTTCCAGCAAGTCATTTACTGTTTTTCTAAGGGGCCTGGCTGAGATGGGAGACAGTGGTCACCCCTCTGGAAACCCCCCCTGACTGCAGAGCTCCTGAGCAGACACTGCTGCAGGCTTCAGTCAGGGGGAAAAAAAAAAAAAAAAAGACAATTAAATCCCCCCCCTATAATGCGAATACTTTATTATCAATGAGTGACTGGTATTAGCTTTTTGTCTGGGTATTAATAATATTTCAAAAAACCATACATCAAAATTAGGGCTTTCTCCTATTTTTGCTGTATAATTTTTCTTTTTTAAAAAAATCTGTATTGAAAGAATTATATAAGCCAAAGTGCATTTTCTGTTTTTTGTCCATATACACATTGCACCATACATAAATAATTACATTGTAAAAATGACTCCATAATTACAAGTATAATATATATTTTCATATAATATATAAAACTTTATATTAAATCTAGGTAGATGATATTTGGGATAGTCTGTGTCTTTTCTTTTCTTTTTCCTTTCGTCAGAGGCTGACCGTTATCGATTGTTACTGAGTAAAATCTCCAGCCAACAAGGACACGACGTGATAAACTGTCTGGAGTAACACGGCCCCCAGCCTTTGGCGAAGCTAATCCGCACGCTGTTGGGGTCGTAGGGCCCGTCTGCGTAATCCAGATCGGCCGTGTGCTGCAAGAGGCAGGACTTCTCGTAGTCAAACACCTTGATGGAGTAGCCCGGCATCACCTTGCGCACGATCAAAGTCCTACAGTTGGGGATGTCCAGTGTCGGGGAGTTGACGAAGATGGGATGCTCGCTGCGGTTGTAAGCCCACACACCGTCCGGTTCTTTGCTGAGTAAAATCCCGTAGCCGATTTTACTTCGAGTCCTTCTCACAGTCTCGCTCCTGTTTTCCAGGTTTAGCTGTCCGAGGCAGAAGCCGTTTCCTTGAGGTAGGTCATAAAATATACTGACAGACTGTTCGTACACTGTGTAGAGGCGGCCAACGCGCGTCCGGTGCTCCCAATAGGCCACGTTGCACCAATGGCTCCTCTTCACGGCATCAGGCGACGTACTGGCATCTGTGGGAGAAAGCAGAGGAGGAGTCAGGGTTTGCTGTGACCACTTGGGAAAAGACAGGTATGGAAGGTAAGCACATGGCTCTTCCCACCCATGGGCTTTGTTCATGTGGGAACTGAGCTTGTGTTCAACCCAAAACCTGTACTCAACCCAAAGCGCATCTCCAACACAAAGCCTGTGCTCAACCCAAAGACCATTTCCAACCCAAAGCCCATCTCCAACCCAAAGCTTGTGCTCAACCCAAAGACCATTTCCAACCCAAAGCCCATCTCCAACACAAAGCTTGTGCTCAATCTAAAGACCATTTCCAGCCCAAAGTTCATCTCCAACCCAATGCTCATGCTCAACCCAAAGAGCGTCTCCAGTCCAAAGCTTGTCTTCACTTACGTGAAATGCCACCAAGAAAGCTCAAGCAAAGGCTAGCGACTCAACGGACCACCCACCAGCTCCCATGGAGCTCAACACCTCTTTTTCTCTCTAATTTAAGGTTCAATCCTGCGTCCAGCAGCCAGGACCCTGTGCACTCAAGATATGAACATTTCTACCACCAAGAGCCGGCACAGACACTGTAACACTGCATGCCTGAGCTTGGCAGGTCCCCCCATTTTCAAAGGCCAACTTGTGTTGAGCTGAAACACAGGAGATGTCCATGAAGTGCCTGGATGACTCACCTGACAGTTATCTCTACTATATAACACTCTTTGACAGCGATGCTGATGTTCCCACGGGGAACATGAAATCTGAGGAGGCATTTCATGCCAAGGGGGAGTAGTTGCTATGAGCTATACATGTCCTCCTACAAAGCCATTGGAACTCTCTCCAGAACAATGAGAAACATCTCTTCTTTCCAGGAATTACACTCAAGAAAGACAGGAGGGACAGAGACTGCCAGAGATCTGTTTAATTTATGACGCTCCCAGAATTTATGATGCCTCCAGAAGGAAGATGGGAACTCTGAGCCCTAAAAGAGCCCCGAAGAGGGCGAATTAACCTCTTGCTGAACATCGTTCCTGCTCCTACCACAAGGCTTCACAGGAAACCACACTGGGATTTCAAGCAAGGAGCTCTGCTTCCAGCCAGCCCCGCTCCGTGCCCGGCATTAAGCTCTCTGACAATATATCACGCGCCCGCGGCCTGCTGACCCCTCTGCCTTCATGCCATCATGTCCCATTAACTCGCACGCGGGGTGATGCCATTATTTTGCCTCAGAGACCCCATTGACGCACCGGATTTCGAGCGCAGCCCTACGGCCCCTTTTCTTTTCAGGCTCAAATTACCCCGGAGGGGAACGGTCTCTCCTCCCCATTAACCGTCTTTGAATTAAGCAGCTTTGTTAGAGTTTAACTTGAGTTGTAACTACACAAATTTAAGGGGAGGGAGGTGGGGGGAAGGGGAGGGGGGAATTGGGCAAGCGGGATGCTCTTTGCCATGGGCAATGCTCGTCGGCTCACACCGACCCCTTCGCCCACCACAGGTCTAAGCCACCCTGAAAATGCCAGATTGGCCCCCTTTCTCCCCCATCATCTGTTTAAATAATTTTTAGGACCCAGCACGGCCACCAACAGCCCCTTTTTGGTTTGATGCCCATTTTACTCAGAAATGGGAAGAAAATCCTGCAGCAATGGGAACAGAAACACCGTTTCCCTGCAAGCCAACAGCTTTGTGCCCCCTACTTACTAATGGTCATAGGTGGGGGGAAGGGGAGGGGGGAATTGGGCAAGCGGGATGCTCTTTGCCATGGGCAATGCTCGTCGGCTCACACCGACCCCTTCGCCCACCACAGGTCTAAGCCACCCTGAAAATGCCAGATTGGCCCCCTTTCTCCCCCATCATCTGTTTAAATAATTTTTAGGACCCAGCACGGCCACCAACAGCCCCTTTTTGGTTTGATGCCCATTTTACTCAGAAATGGGAAGAAAATCCTGCAGCAATGGGAACAGAAACACCGTTTCCCTGCAAGCCAACAGCTTTGTGCCCCCTACTTACTAATGGTCATGATGTCCTGAGCCTCCTAAAGGCAGGGGAAAAGCCCTGCTGAACACAACTGGGTGAGATGTGCCCCCTAAATTCAGAGTGAGTGGCTCTGCACAGCAGGGAAATGGGTGAAGACCCTTGATCAGAGCAGTAACAGCATCCTGGAGCCAGATGAGGCAAACTTGGGTTCCTTTCCCCCAAGGCCCAGGTCCTGTCCACCAGCTCTTGAGGTGGGGTGGGACACTCCACCTCGTCCCAGTAGCACTGATAGGTCTTTGTGTCTTTGTGCTTCTGAACCATCCTCCATGGAAACCACTCAGTCACTCTGTAATAAGCTCATCCTAATGCTGCACTCTGCTAACAACAAAAATTAGGAAAACCAAAGGGTTTTCCCCCCATTCTTACTCTTTGGCCAATAGCTGTATTTCCTTTGCCATCTCAGATGACCATCTCCTGTGTCCAGATCACCAGGAGTCAAATGTACAACCCAACTTGCTCCAAAAGGGTCATGATTTCTTCAGCAAGCGCATGATGAGTATATTGTACCCAAGCACATCAAGACAACTGGACGCATCCTGGAGCCAGATGAGGCAAACTTGGGTTCCTTTCCCCCAAGGCCCAGGTCCTGTCCACCAGCTCTTGAGGTGGGGTGGGACACTCCACCTCGTCCCAGTAGCACTGATAGGTCTTTGTGTCTTTGTGCTTCTGAACCATCCTCCATGGAAACCACTCAGTCACTCTGTAATAAGCTCATCCTAATGCTGCACTCTGCTAACAACAAAAATTAGGAAAACCAAAGGGTTTTCCCCCCATTCTTACTCTTTGGCCAATAGCTGTATTTCCTTTGCCATCTCAGATGACCATCTCCTGTGTCCAGATCACCAGGAGTCAAATGTACAACCCAACTTGCTCCAAAAGGGTCATGATTTCTTCAGCAAGCGCATGATGAGTATATTGTACCCAAGCACATCAAGACAACTGGACTTGACTCTGCTGAAGTATCTCATGATGCCTTGCAAAGCACCAGCCACGTGAACATGAAGCTTTAGGGGAGGAAGAAAAGATTCAAATGTAATTCTGGGTTAGAAACCTAGCGCCAACATGATGCGCTAAAGTCCCCATGAAGAACAGAAATTTTGATGAAACAGAAATGAGAAAAAGTTTCAGAACCTCTTTGAGGTATTGCTGCAGCAGTTGCAAAAATTATGTTAGCCAAGTTTATGACATTAACAGAAATCTGACCCAAATAGTCTTATCTAATTGAACACCGAAGCAAGACCACCCTCAGCAGTTGCAAAAATGATGTTAGCCAAGTTTATGTCATTAACACAAATCTCACCCAAATAGCCTTATCTAATTGAACAGTGAAGCAAGACCACCCGTAGCTACATCTCTACAAACCTCTGAAATCAACAGCCTGGAGTGGACGAAAATCTTTTGACCTCTGATAACAGCCCTTGGTCTACCATCATGCAGAAGGTCAGTGCATTTTGCTCTTTAAAATGCACTACGGCCAACAGTTCCAGATTTTAAGAGGTGAAACAAGATGTAGTTCATAAATGACGCAACAGCAGAAAGAAGACGTACTCATCAACTGAGCTTCATCTGCAGGTCCACCTTCCACAGGTTTCCACAATCATCTTTCCCCTGGGACATCACACAGTGGAGATGCCGTCAGTGCCTTCCCAAAACTCTTCAAAAAATCCTAAATTTTGCTTTGGTCCCACTCGAGTGATGCCGTGCAGGGGGCTACAGACAAGCTCAGAGCTTTCCATCTGCAGGGCCCGGAGACTGGGAACAATTACTGAGCTCTGCATCTGTTTAACCTCCCAACCTCTCCAAAGCCCTGCATGCCCATTAGGTAAGTTGGTTTTGTTATTACATTTTTCAGAAACTACCACTCAGCCCCTCAATTTCCCATCCAGACCAAGAATGGGATAACTTCAAAAATCAACTTTTCCCATCATTTGAATTAACTGGGGGAACAGCCAGCAATAAACATTTAAATAGGTGTTTCCCAAGGTTTGTTGCAAATTTACATGGGGGAAAGCGAAGCGGAAGGAAACCAGTGTCTATTCTACAAGAACATCTCACGGTAGGTGTCACCATCCTGGTGACATCCCTGCTTTCCAGGAACCAGCAAGTATTTTGGTAAAGTCACCCATCTACACGCATGCTTGGAAGCAGGGGAAGGTTTCTTTCCCACACCTTCTACTTTGGTGCACCTAAAATAGCCTTATTAAAATCATTTCCATGCGATTTATGACAGGAGTTTCAGTCCGTTCATACACATGCACATCTCAGAGGGGGCAAAACCCCCCTCCCAATGTGCTTCCCATCTCTGTCACCCCGTCACAGCTCCTGCCTGGCGGTGACAGCTCTGCCAGCTCAAAGCACTCCTGAAGATGTCCTCTCCTCCTTCCAACAGGCCAGGACACGAGTTTTAGGTGACTGCACCATCACGCAGCTAGAAGCTTCCTTTCTGCCCCACTTTTCCTGGCCATGGGCTTCAAAAGCCATGCACCAGCTGCAAAAGCAACCTCCCCAAAATAAAACACCACGAAAGGAGAGGGTGAAAAGGCTCCTCTGAAAAGCCACTGCCTCCAGCCAGCTCTGGGCAGGGTCCCCCTTCTCCCCCAGCCCCAGCCAGCGCTCCCCACACCCCGGTGGGCTCCTTTGCCTTCTTTTATCTCCCAGGGCGCTCCACCAAATCCTGAGAAGATGAACTCATCTCGCAGCCCTGACATAAAGCAAGCACTTTAGCAAGCCCCTAAATATAAGGGGGCCTGGGCTGTGTCTCATCCCCTGCCAAGTATTAGTTTCGCCTCCAGCTATTAGCCACTACCACTCAGCAGACAGCAGGGGCGGCCGGCAGAAAAGCATGATGTCCTCTGCCTTTTAAATAAATATTCCTTTTTTTTTTTTTCCCCCTCCTCTTTTTTTCCATGCTGCCCTTTATGCACAGACAAGAAAATCCACTTTTTTTTTTTTTTCTTCTCCCCCTCACCCCCCCCAAATATCTTTTCTGCTGGAACAGAGGCAGGCTTGTGAGCTTTCTTTTTGAAGAAAGAAAAATATTTTAGTCCTGCAGTGCCTCCCTCCATGGTCTACGCCACATTTTGAACAACTATCATTGTAGGCAGCTACAACTTCTAACAGCTACACTGAGGCTGGCGTCAGGGCTATCTCCTCCATCAAAGCCACCTCCATCGATCAGATGGATGGGCTGAAACTCTGGCTCTTGTTTACTCCTTCCTCCCAGTCGCTTTTTCCTCTGCCTCGCAGCAGACACATTCAAAAGGAAATTCAAACGGTCTTGAGATAAAAAAAACAAGATAGGGAGCGAGACGGGAGGAGAATCAAAACCAGAACTTAACGGGAAAAGAGCCTTGCACGGCTCAGGCAGAAGGAATCTGGGTATGGGAATATATGCAAAGAGCAAATACTGTAAATCCTCGTGGCGTTAGCAGTGTTGCTGCTTTCGCTCCCCGCGGAGCGTGGAGGTAAAGAAAATAACTTGAGGTTTTAGATTATTTGCGATTTGACAGCGCTTTATGCCAGTAAAGTTCAAAGCACTGCATTAAAAGAGAAAAAGAAAGATGCTTTTTTCCAAAACAAAAAACGCTGCGCAGCCCCACCGCTTGATGTTGGGCTTAAAAGCAGGATGGAAAACATGGGCAGATCACAAAACGCACGATTGAAATATCTCTGGTTCATGCTCCAGCTCTTCTGAAGCCACCAAAGCTCCTCTCAGCAGGTCCAATGGCCCCCACAACACACGGCTGCGAGTAAGATCTTGCTGGGTGAGGAAACGGGGGTGAGAAGGGAAGTTTGCCGCAGCGCTTTGAGGAATATTCCCCTTTTTGCACGGACTCCTGAGGAAAACAGTCCCAAGTCACGCCGTGTTGTTTTCCCAAGCAGAGCTCCCCGTGAGAAACGGGTGATGCCAGCCCCCCCCCCGGGTTCCCCACCTAACCCCACACCACGCTCCTGCCTTTGCAGAGCACATTTAAGGAGCGCCCAGAGGGGAGGCCACACACGTGAAAACAAAGAAATCACTGCAGGCTCCGAACGTGACGGGGGCTCCAACGCACATCGGGGCACCCGAAGCCATTTGGAGGGATATTCAAAAGTGTCCCCACGACTCAGCCCACAGCCCGTTTTCATGTCCCACCACCCCATACCCCTGCATCTCGGGGCAGCCTAATGCTCCTCTGCCCACACAGCTCAGTCTCATCCTTTCTTAATGGCCAAGGTTCTTCCTTCAGTTTTATTCTTTAGTCTATTAGGTATGTGCTCAGTCTTTTTTCTCCCCTCTGCTGTAGCACAGACACGTGCTTATCCTACCCAACATGCAGAAGCAGGATGGTTATAGCCATACACTGCTCACTGTGAACAAGGTCCAGCTAAAAAGCCCGGCACAAAGAACACGCACATTTCCCAAAAATCTTTTTAACAGTTCACTGGGGAGCCGCAGTTTAAAATAATCCCCCATTAATACCCTTAGAAACAAGCTCCAGGGTAAGGAAGGGGTTAAAACTTTCCACAGCAGAAATGGAATTTTTATGGCCCTGCAAAAAAAAAAAAAAAATTAATTGTCAATCTGCCCCAGCAAAGCTCACAACCATTTTCCTTAAGCCAATATACTTAAAATACCTCTGCCTTACAAGTTTCAGCTGGAATGCATCACTGCGGCCCCCCGAGAGCCCCCACACCGAAACAACCCCCAGCAGGAGACCCTGCCCGTCGGGGTGGGGAGAAGCTGAGCATTGCCCACTGCTACGGCCCTCCCCCCATGCAGATACTCTGGGGACACAGGGCCACAAACCGGCCACCATCCGTCCGTCTGTCCTCACTGGAAGCAGTGGGGTGGGACTTTGAAGGCACCTTCCCACCCTTGGAGGAGCTGCAGACGTTGGTGAGCCCCATCTCGGCCTGCAGCCACTTTGTCAGCCCATGGGAGCGCTCCAACGTTGGCTCCACCACATATATCTAAGGTAACATCCCGAGCCCACCAACAAATGAATACAGGAGTCTGGGCAGGACCTGGGCTGCCATCCCTTGGTGGCCCTTTGGGACAACAGAGGAGCTGAGGCAGCAGGAGGTTCTCCGTGCTGTTCCCCAGTGAAGGTCTGTGAAAATCCTGGTGAGGACAAGGACAACTTAGTCTGTTCTTCTAATCACTTCTTGGTTTCTCCGATGAAGCAAGGAGCTGTATGTTACAGCAGGACAACAGGCTTGTGCAAGGAGATGGCAGGTGGCTGCAAGCAGGAGGTTGAAAAGCCCTAGGACCTTCTCCTTAAGGCCCAGAATCAACTAAGAATCCTTTGATTTCCCACCTTTGACCAAAACAAATTTGCTCCCTGATTCACAGAGACCCTGACGAACTGTCACCAGCTCCCCAGCTGATGACCAAGGTCACCCATAGGGACAGCGGTCTAGACCTTCCCTATCAACTCTCCCCAGTCTGCTGGTTTGCTCTGCTGAGAGAGATGTAAAGATTCAACCCAAATCATGCTTCAATGATAAAATAACTGTGATTTCATTTTACAGTTAACCTGGTGTCACCATTGCTGTGGGGCGAAAGGGTCCCAACTCCTCCAACCCCAGCTCGGTTCCTGGCACGTTCCTCATGTTGGATGTGGCTGCTGTGCAGCCACAGAGACCAGTTGAGTTCACTCACCCAGCAAAAACCAACACCAAAGAGAGCACCACAGCCAGCCAGAGAGTCCTCGCTGCCACCATATCTACCATGGAGGAGCCACCTTCCTCCTCCTCCTCCTTCACCTCCAGCCTTTACCTTGGAGCAGAGCTCTGGTGCTCCCCAGCCTCCTTCCATGAGCTGATTTAATTCGTTAACCCAGTAGATTATTAACTCAGAAGAACACTTGCACTGGGTTAATTAATTAAATTAGTTCAAAAAAGGGTCTGACGGGCAACAGAGCCGGTGAAGAGGCGCGTGGAGAGGCCTGGGGGGAAAGGGGGACATTTCCATGGCAGCCCAAGAAACAAAAGCAACACAGGACAGGAGCCAATGCCAAGATTAGGATGAAAACAATTTTCTCTGTATAAAAGAAACCACTCTGCAAAATCATCAGCTCATGCTAATTTTTTTATATCCTTCAAAGAAAAACACATGCCATGTTTAGTTCTGCCCGGAAATTTGTACGCCGTCATCAGTTAGCTTATTTTCAAGCTAAATTCAAGGAGTTTGTTTCTCATGTACCTTCTCCGACCATTAAATACACAGTCCAGAACATAATTTTAAGGTATTTCAGCAGGTTTTTTTTTTTTCCAGCTCCCCTGCACGGTTTACAAAGGTCTTTTCAGCCAAGGGTGAAAAGTCCTAGAAAGTAAAAAAAAACTGGAAAAGCCCAACTCAGGTATTTTTCACTGACATTTTTATGCGTTACTTCTAAAGGCCA